>NC_068314.1:27621425-27793265 GCF_025860055.1 Xyrauchen texanus | reverse complement strand
TGTGTGTGTGTATATATATATATATATATATATATATATATATATATATACACACACACACACACACACACACACACAAACTGTAAAAATAAAAAAAACTTTTAAGATTCAATTTCATATCAAAATTCCATTAAATTGAATTGAATAATCTTTCACAAAATAACATAAAACATTTATTTTAAGGTTTTATTAATTTCATTAAAAAAATACACAATTTAATTTAATGGAATTTTGATATGATTTTGAAATGCATAAAGTATTTTATATGTCACACAAACACACACACACAAACGCACACATGCATGCATAGCAGTGAAATGATTTTTCTGCAGGTCAGCTCCAGTTTAAAAGAATTCTGCACAGAGAAATGTGTTAATATAATCTAAACAAAAAAGGAGTGTGTGAAAAGAATAATAATAGAGGAATATAAATAGAATACTTATAATAAGTAATTATTTATGTATACATACATATATACCTATATATTTAGTTATTTACTTTGCTCAGTTAGCCGTCAACATGCTTTGTCATGTTATGAACAGACTGGTACAGTGTATTGATAATGGTCTTACTGAAATCCCCTATATTTAAGAGATTACTTTAACACAACAAAATAAACAGATATAGAAAAATGGAGATGGAAAGTGCTTGGATTTGTTGAAGACTTAAAATTAAATTTTAGACTCTAATTTAACATCTTACATTTTCAACTATAGTTTTACAGCTCCTGGGGCTTATTAACCCATTTTAATTAAATTGGGGATCAGGACTCTGCTTAGACAGAAGTTCAGCAGCACATCAACCAGATGGCAGAAAGGTTACAGTGCAAAGTCAGGCAGGCTGAACTTTGAGCATGCAGCAGTTTTAAGAAGACAATATTTATTGATCACAAAGACACCAGTGATAAACCAAAAAACTGAATCACATCTGAGAAACACAAAAGAGTTGCGATATTAAGTTTACAACTGACCTCAGAAACTTCAGGGGAGTGCTCAACAGTAAAAATGTTGCATGCAAGGCGTTTTTATTATTATTAATTCTGTAGGGGTTTTATTCTAATAAAACAATTATTTAGGTAATTCACCCATATTAGGCTGTAAATTGGCATAATAATATACAGTATGTGATAAATGTGACTGGTTCTTGGCATTTACCTGGCCCCAATAATCAATCCTGTTGCTGAGTAGACTATAATTTGTGGAATATGACCAATATTTTATTTATATATATATTCTTTTTATAATTTTCTATATGTTGATAATTATTATAATTATTATTATTATGGGACTCAAACCTGGCAGCTCTGGACGATGATTCAGTTTGTATATTGCTGCCTGTTGCAAGTTTGCTTTCAATTCATAACACATGAAAAGTATTTGATAAATAAATCTTTAACATTACATGTCAAGCTGAACATCAACCTATAATAAATAACTTGCTAATAACTTCACATCTAAATCTATTTGATCTATTGTAAGAAGTAAGAAATTAAAAGGGTGATTATGATTGCAAATTATGATTGCAGTTACTTTAGTTCCTGGATTAAACTTGCAACATTTGCATTGCTTTTCATACCTTCATATCTTGTATTTATCCGGTAAGTTCATCCTGGTTTTGATTGGGTCAGTTATGCTCAAAACCACTTTGAAAGTTGAGGTTTCCTATGAGCCTCATTAATCCATTTATATCTGTCACTGGTCAGATCCTGGCACCCCTTTTGCTTGACAGCCTTGGGATATTAACAGAACACTCTAATTTTAGGATTGCATCTTCTCCAGCAACTTCTCACTGCACTTGGCTATAACTCAACACAACCCTCAAACCAAAACAACCTGAGCGCCAAGACAAATAACGGCTATCAACAAATCCTTCTTCCATCTAACCATGCAAGCTGAATTGAGCAGAGTTGACAATGGGTTGTCCAAAGACTTGCTTTTACCTCTTTGGACAAATTTTGGAATTAATGAAGGATCTTGGGAACAGAGTGGAGTTCAGCAGATCTTTGAGTATATGATGCCCTCTACTGGTCACTGGAGATTGACAAATTCATTCCAAACAGAACAGATAAACTGGATTTTGATAAGAGACAGGCTGTGATAAACTGGATTTTGAGAAGAGACAGTTCTCCCCCAGCTCCTCCCATTCCACAAAGGCTAACACAGCATATTGTAAATGACGATGATGATGGTGAAGATAAATTGTCATTTTAGCAAACAATAACAGTAACTTTTACCAAAGCACTTCCATAATGCCTGTTCAGTTGATTAAACACACCCACAACCCTGCTTTTGTGAATAACATTAAGATAATGAACAAAGATCAGCCTTTGTTGACAACCACCAAACCAATCATACAGAGGAACTCTAGAATAAACCCTACTACAGGCAATATGTTTTCAGAGATGTTAACGACCAGTAACCAATTAGATCATAGCACATCACTGAATGATGTAGAGGTTAACAACAATGAAGATCTGAAGACTTTTCAAGATTCTAAGTATGCGTCATTAACACAGAACACAAGCACAAAGCCTGAAATCTTGGGACACAATGGCACCTTTGTGACATAGTCTGACACTATCCAAGAGTCCTTTGATAATCTCACAGTAGGAGAGGAGCATTATGTCACAAACCATGAGCCTGCAACCATACCTCCAATACAAATTGGTTATTACAAACATCTTTGAAGCTTTTACTGTTATAAAGAAGTGACAATAATTCAATAAGGAAAGAAAAAATTATTATCTTTTTCTGAATAAGTGTAGTGGCTACCTCTGATATACCTCTGATATTGATGAACCCATGGAACTCAATCTGTTGTACAGGTGAACAGAACCACAGACAGGGAAACAATAAAGAAAGGTAATTATGAAATAATTACTTTTTATTAGAACTATATCCTTACCTAAGTGAAGACAACTTCTAAGAACACTATCTCATAGTATATTATGTTTACGTTTTAGAAACTGTCATCTTTTTGCACTACTGTGTACTGGTCGGCGCTGCACTGTCTCTCACTGTGCCTATTGTCCTGTTCATTGTCAGAAATTTCTGGCACTGTCCTGTACTTTTTGCTCATGTTTCCCTGTGCACTTTATATAGGTATATAGGTATATATAGGTATTTTATTGAGTTGTGTAGTCTCATGTGTTCCTGTGTTTGTCCTATGTTGTTTTTATGTAGCACCATGGTCCTGGAGGAACGTTGTCTCGTTTCGCTGTGTACTGTACTAACTGTATGTGGTTGAAACGACAATAAAAACCACTTGACTTGACTTGAGATGATAAAAAAACAAAATTTTATCAAGGTTTGTTTGGATCATCAACCGAAAGGGATCTGTCTGGTGCCTTTGATCCATGCATACTGGGCACATGTGTGGTTTCAACAGAGGGAAATGTCAACCGGCAACAATGGGAGGACTTGAAACGGACTCTAACCTTTGCATGGGAGCTCCATGTCTTTGGCTCAGCAATACTCTTCTTGCTGGTAGTGGTTGCTGCAACTTTTGGATTGATTGGTGGGGCTCATTTGCTCCACCCCTTCTGTGAGGCCTTTACTCTTGTAAGGATCTCCTCTTTGGGTTGCTGTTCTCCTCCAGACCAGCAGAGGGCATTCGCCCTGGTCATCCCATGCAATGCTTCTCTCCACTCCTGCAGATGGCACCAACACCCCTAACCTACTTCAACCATCTGCTCATCAACCCTCATTCCCTTCACCTGTGTTTTGCCCTATATAAGTCTGTTTGTTTCTCCCCTTTGTGTTCAGTCTTGAGCCTTTGCTCCGTGTTCCTCCTGTTTCCAGATCTCTAGTTTAGTTGCGTCCTTGTAGTACCATTTTGTAGAGATGGGCAGATCGAGGCTTCGTGAAGCAATGAAACAGTCGAAGCAAATGTGCCATTTTGTTTCGAGGCTTCGAATCAATCCGAAACCCGTCTCCACGGTGACACCTAGTGGTCACTTGCAGGTGTTGATCTGAAACAACCTTTACAAAGAGCTAATAAAAAATGTGTTGGTTTTTTTTTTTTATTGTATTTTTGTAATATATGAAGCTTGTAACCTGTAGTCTCTTCACATTGCATAATGTGATTTTGGTCATGAAAAATGAATATTAATAAAAATAAATCAAGCCACAATGTCTCCCTTTCTTATAGATTTTTATTCAAAAATATTAATTTCTCTGCTGTTGAAGGACTCAGCCTACTTCTTTTTACAGATAATTTCTCCAGCCTTTGAAAAAATTCTCTCACAAGGGACACTTGTTGCTGGCATACAAAGATATTTTTTAGCTAGGACATACAAATGAGGAAAGATTACTGCTCTCTCTTTCCAGTAAGTTAGAGGATCATGAGTTCTGGGCAAAAACGCATCGCTGAGGTATTTTTTCACTTCCACTGTGGCATCAGCTGTAGGATTGTGTATCATCTGGGTCTCACGGATACGATTGTCAAAATGTTCCCATAAACTGTCTTGTGTTTCAACTGGTGTTGATGATGGGCCTGATGTTGACATTTGTGGTTCTGAATTAAAAGAAAACGGCAATTAGTAACAAATCATAAACTGACAACACATATGAAGTATAAATTTCATGAATCACATTACATAAGATAACATAGACTGAAACTCACCAGGAGTTGTGTTTGAACGCATCAGTGAAGCACACTCCAGTGTGATGTGCTTTTCAGCACCCAGGGCTTTGGCAGGATTTCCAAAAGCCACATTTTTAAACCTTGGGTCCAGCAGTGTAGCCAGTGCCAAGGCTCTAAAAGTCTCGTACCCTCCACATCTGGAGTGCAGACCTTCTTGTAGATGTGAGCCTATGAGCCAACACAAGAGAAAACCATATTAATTAAAATAATGACAACAATATGAGAGTTATGGCCAATTACACGTATGGTCATAGTGTCCTACCTAATTGTACAGTTGATTCCTGCGTTGCATTTCCTTTTTTCTGTGCAAGCTTGTGCTGCAACATCCTGTACAATGGTATGAGCTTTGAAGCAGACACTCTCTGTTCCTCTGACATCTCTGTTGTTGCTAGTTTGAATGGTTGAAGAAGTGTCAATGACTGTTGAATAATGTCATACTCAAGACTTGTCAGGGGAGCAGTATCACTGTTTAAATTGGCAAGTGCAGCAGCCACTGGCTCACGTTGCTCATACAAGCGTTGTAGCATGTCGAATGTGCTGTTCCATCTCGTTTCAACCTCCTGTATCATTTTCAGACTTGGTCTGCCCATCAAGCTCTGCATCTCCACAAGCTTGTCCTTTGCTTTGCAGCTGGATCTGAACAACCCCACTATCTTTCTGGCGAATTTCATTGATGACTGGGGTTTGATCCAGGGCCTTTTTCACTATCAAATTCAAATTATGAGCAAAACATGGGACATGGCGAAGGTTGAGTAGCTGGGCACTTAGGATCATGTTGGATGCATTGTCAGTCACCATGCAGTGAACTTTGGAGGTTATTCCCCACTCAGCCATTAGCAAGGCTTTAGCCTCCATGAGATGCTGGGCTGTGTGGGTTTGGTAAAACCTCCTTACACCCAGTAAAACAGTTGCCATTGTTGCCTCTGGTGTTATGTAATGGCATGTTACACCAAGATATCCATCCATATTAATGGAAGACCACATGTCAGCCGTAAGGCTAACAAATTCCGCTTTTGTAGGTCCTCCATTGTCTTCTCCTTGGTTGTGTTGTACCTTTCGCTGACCATTGTTTTAAGCACCTTCCGGGATGGGAGGACATAGCTTGGATCAAGCTTGTTCACAAAGGCCCTGAAACCCTCATCCTCCACGATGGTGAAGGGCTGCAGATCCTTCACCACCATGTTCAGAAGAGCCTCATCCAATTCCCTCTGTCTGCCTTTTAAAAGAGAAGATAAAACATACTTTCAGACAAATATATTGGAAAAATAGTAGCCTACCGTGAAAGTAGTCAACTGGTTCATTTGGAAACCTTCCTAAACAAAGTTATGTTATGAATATTTATGCTCAGTGTGCAGAGAAAGATAAAGTGCATTATAGAAATACAACAATTACAAAAAACAAAATGATGTCTTGGCTGTAGATTGGGTACTCATATGTAGACATATAAAATGTATATTCACAAAGTATAATATTATATTGACAACATTTGTTTTTAAAGTGATTGGCAGTTGTGATTGGGATGTTAGGCATGTCTTAGTCCATGGCCTTTCTAAACAATGGCCCAACACTTAGTTATTATATTTCACTTATAATTAGCCTATATTTCAAACAATGCATACCTTGCTTAGATGGCCCAGCAGTGTCAGTAGCAGGCCTTGGTACAGGGGAACACTACCATCCTCTGCACCCTGCAGAATGGCAGGATGAATGCTCCTCAAATGGCGCATCATGGATGATGTATTGTTGCAGTAGGCTGAGCTGCCGATCACAATACACACATCTCACTTTATTTGGGGTTTCCAAATGGAAATGCTCCCACACCACAGATGTACGGCATCTCTTCTGTGGAGCCTCCATTTCTATCTATCTATCTATCTATCTATCTATCTATCTATCTATCTATCTATCTATCTATCTATCTATCTATCTATCTATCTATTTTATATGTAGCCTATCTATCTAATAATCTATATGTATCTGTAATATATGTATCTATCTATTAATCTATATATATATATATATATATATATATATATATATATATATATATATATATATATATATATATTTCTATCAATGCATCTATTCATGTGTCACTATATGTACTCTGTGTGTCTCTAAGTCAATGTGTAAATGTAAATTAAATCCTAAATATAACTAAACAAATCGCACTATAAATGTCACTATATCACCAAAAATCCACTATCTCAAAACCAAACTCCTCTCACAAAAACCCACGATATGAAAATGCGTTGACAAAACTTTTATACTGTGTGATTGTGTGATTTGTTCCCGAACCGACCAATCAATGAAACCCTGATTCAGCGGAGCACTCCACCTGATGAAACACTTAGACGCTTCATTTAGCCGTTGTCACGTGACGTGGGTGTTTTGAATCACGCTTCGGATCAGTGTTTCGAATCATCTTTGCTTCGGGATCTCGCAAAGCTTCGGAACGTCTGTTTCGCGCCAGCCATCCTTACCATTTTGACCCTTGTGTCTCTTTTGTTTCTCAGTTTTGGCGAAGCTCGGCTCTCCCAGTTTATTTTGTACTTTTGACCCTTGTGTATCTTTTTGTTTCTCTGTTTTATGGATGCTCGGCATTCCTGTTTTATTTGTACTTTGGTTTTTTTATTACTTTTATTCTCAATTTATTTTTTGGTAGAAACGCAAGTTTCCAGACTCTTTGTTCTTCTGCTCTTGGGTTCAACAATTGGGGAGCAGTGGTAAAACACCATACACTCGAGCACTACAGACCAGGGTTAGATCCCCGCCTACAGCAGCCTCGCCACAACTCCTGCTAACATTCTACTGCTGCTATCAGGTTTGCTTTGATTTTTACAGTTCATAATTGACCCGTACAGTACCAAAAACATTCTGACTCCCCCTGCCCTCACTGCATTGTATAACTTACTGTACCTATTCACTTATTGCTCTGGGCCCATGCCACCATGGCACTGCTTGCTCTGAGGGAAGAACGGCTGAGTCTTCTCCCCACATCTCCCCAACAGCTCTCAGTGACTGGGGGACTAGCAGGACTTCATTGTCCTTATGGCTGACCTGCTATAAAAAAAACTTTTCACCAGAATTGCCTTTAATGCTGCATACGCTTACTATTTGCTGGGGTTTACCACTTTGTTTAGGAATCTTTTTCCAGTCTCTAAAGCAACTCCGCTCCTCCCATAGGACCCAATTACCAAGGTGGAGTGCCCCTAAGCACAGAGAAAACAGCGTGTGCTGTTGCTGTGTGCCATCCTGGGGGTGCTCTCAATTGATTTACAAATCTGCAGCTTCCTCTTGCTGTATGGGTTTCTTGGTGACTGGTGCAGATTTGGTTGGCATTGGAGGCTCGGTGTAGGAAAAGGCGTGGAGTTTTTCTCTTCTACTGCTGGGATCTTGAGCGTTCTGGAAGCCACATGGTAGCAACAGCAGAGCAAAGTAAGTGGACAGCTAAGAAATAAGGGCAAAGGCAATGTATGTCACACAGGAACAGACTGTTGGAGAGGTTTCCAATGGCACCCTGATGGAGAACAGATAGAAACTGGGCTGAACTGTTGCCAAATAATTGCGAAAACACAAACAGACCAAAGTCAATGCCAGCCATGCAATCATCCAAAACACTGCAACACCAGTCATGATTGTACACAACACTGGAATTGTTGGTGGTGTCCTTTTATAGCAGCAGTTATGATCGTCATACCACTTCTTTTTAGACTTATGGAATGGAATTAAAATGAATGCTTTCTCTCAAAAATTGAGTTTGACCTTCATTTCCCCTCACCTATAAATCTTGGTCACAGCATTGACAATGCCCTCAATCATGCCCACTTGCTCGGGGTAGGTACCCTTTTTATCTCTCACCATCCTCCTGGACCACAAATGAGAGCTCAACAGCTCCACTCTAAAATAACATTATATCACCCTCGACCCCAACTAACTGAGCCTACACGTGGGCTTTAGATGCTGGATCGAGCCTAATCTCCACCCAGCATTTTGAGACTGCAGTACAACAGACTCAGGTGTCAGTGATTGAGCTCCTGGCTTCCTTGACTCCAGCGACTATAAGAAAAGTGTGGGTGATAGATTCAACTATCCCACGAGTCACTTGTGATGACGATTGTGTCAGCGTAGCAAGTGATAATGGCATCTCTAGTCTAGTTAAACCATTTTTTTTTTGTTGTGATTTAAAACATTTTTTATTGATTCATCTATTAAACAAAGAAAAGCAAGGCATATACAAACAGAATCAATATTTGATTCCACAACACCCCAGCGGTCACATGATTATAGACACACAAACATACAAAAAAAATAAAAATAATATATATATATATGTATATGTGTATCACACAGACTATCCACTACACCACTCTCTCCACTGTCCCTCCACGAGGGCCCTCCAAAAAGCCAGATATTTGCCCCATTTCCCCACAAACACGTCTAAATTCCCCAGTCTTCTGGATGACCCCTCTTCAAAAGCTGCCACCCTGCCCATCTCCGAACACTTCTGACATGGGGGCACTCCAGCCGGCTTCCTACCCCTTAAAACTATCTGTCTGGTGATCATAATGCTAGTTAGGACCCAGTAATTTATGTGCTTATTCTCCATATTGATGACTGCCCCATCACCTAAAATACAGAGTCTGGGGCAAAATAAAATTTAAGTGCCCAATACCTCACACATAAAACTTTGAAACTTCAACCAAATTCTTGAATCTTAACACACCCCCAAAAGACATGGGTTGTGTCTCCATCTTCTGACTGACATCGCCAGCAGGTGGGTGTGTCTTTAAAACCAAGCCTGTACAATCTAGAGGGGGTCCGATAGAATCTATGTAAAATCTTGAATTGCATAAGGTGCACCCTTGCGTCTCTAGATGCAGACTTGATGTTTTTTAGAATCCTAGCCCACACTCCCTCAACCAATACCAAGTTTAAATCTTTCTCCCATACTCTTTTGATAGAAGTTAAAGCTCTGTCCACCAGACTCTGAATTAGAAGGGAGTAATACACTGATGCCTCATGACCATTTCCAAAAGCAGTGATCACCACTCCCAGAGTATCTACTGCTTTAGGGTGGGGGGACTACTCCCAAAAACAGTACAGAGCAGGTGGTACAGCTGTAAATACTTATAGAACTGAGATCTGGGAACCTTAAAATGTTGAACCAACTTCTTGCCGAGATCACCAAGTGTATTAACCTCACAATCCACTCTGCAGAAACCAGCAGAAAGGGGACTTATTAATACATAATTTGGGGTTCAGCCATATGCTCGAGGCAACATTTAAATAAATGTCTGAATAAAACACTCTGGGCACTTTTGTCCACACCGAATAAAAATGTGAGACAATGGGGTGTAACTTAACTTCTCTAGTAAGTTTGATAGAAAGGCTTTGCAATGGCGAAATAGGGGAAAGAACTTCCTGTTCAATACAAAACCTGGGAGGGGCTCTCTCAGCTGGAAGAGACCAATGAGCCAAATGTCTGAGACCGAATGAATAATAATAAAACAAAATCTTGGGTACGCCTAGCCCATCTTTGTCAATCAGCCTATGTAATTTATTGAAAGGTAATCTGGGATGTTTACCATTCCAAACGAAGGACTGTGGTAGCGGGGCGTGGTCAAGCATACTTCGGGAGGGAGTGAGCGGTGAGGGTGCATAAACCTGAGCCAAATTATGACTGACACCTGTCTCTAAATCAGAGCATGTGAGCGTAGCGGAGTGTGAGCGTAGCGGGGAGCGGAGCGGTAATACTTCCTCCTGAGCGGAGAGCGCCTTTCTGAAGATTCCGCTCCGCTCGCTCCGTCCGCTCAGTGCCGCTCGCTCTACCCGGAATGCCCTATTGTGATTTGCTAGTTCGAGAATCGGTGAATTAGCTAAAGCAATAGTGGGTTGGTTATGGAGTTCAAATATTGTTTTAAGGAAGTTGCGAGCCTTATGCATAAATGCACAGTAAAAATCACAGTTAAGAACGAGCAGGGAGGAGAAATTGAAAGAGAGTGTGGAGAGACTGTGAGAGTTAGCAAAGATTCATATTGGAATATAAAGCGTCACATTGCCAGAAAGCAGGAGGATGTGCTACGCAAACATGGTAGTGCAGCAAAAGGTGAGCTATAGCCTATACCATTCGAAAATAAATTAATAGATAAATGGGTAAGGTAGGCTGTTGTACTGAGCCCCTCTCATGACATGCAGACAAAAATATATTGTAATATACAAATTAACATTTCGTTCCCAACTTCCCATGAATTAAGAATTCGTTCTCTCATTTAGGGTGGCCACGAATTAAATTCGTTTCTACAAATTCTTAAATCGTTCCCTGGTTTAGTAAATCGTGGCCATGTTGAACTAATTCGTAGGCTACTCTCGTTTTATTAAAACAAGGAAACAAATTATTACAACGTGGTCACGATTTACTAAAACATGGATCGAAATATTATATTGTTAATTTTGTATGATTTAAATAAAATTAGGAAATTAATTATTAAAACATGCTGACGTCAGGTTGGAACGAATTGTTAATTCGTTATGCAATCATCATATCAGTGCAACTAAAAATAATCTATAGCCAACTCACAATATGAATTAGCCTACATAATTGTAGTTGATGTAGCCTATTTTTAAGTTGAAATTAGACAGAAGTTATTGAACCACTTGTTAAATTTAAATAAAAAAAAAAACTGACCCAAATAATTAGGTAGGCCTATAATTTAGATGTAGGCCTAGGCAACAGAAAATGTACTGTACGCTATTATAATGTACGCAAATTAGTTTTTACAGAAAAAAACTGCTACCAATCAAAGGGAGATAAATATTTTTTTTCCTCTCCTGCGTCCCCAGACTCCCCAGTTCTGAGCGCATGTTTTCCGCCGCTGGATTACTGTCCCGGGCACACCGCATGAGCCTGAAACCTAATACTTTGTCCAAGCTAATGTTTCTAAAAGTAAATTCTAAAGTGATGTAAAGATTGAGACGTTTTTAAATAGACCGCAATTACCGCCGTTATATTTAAACTTTAGAACGCGCGTTTCTTTTACTAATGCCAGTAAATCATCCAGGTGTGCTTTGATAAGATGTTGTTAAGTGCATTTCACCTGTGTGTGCTTTTATGAGCATGATAGTCCAGATGTGTTTTGTGAAGTTCTACATGCATTTCATCTTGTTTGTGTGTGTGCGTGCGCGTTTTAATATGCCTGTTTTGCAACTGCAGTTATGTTCACGGAAACAAAATAACTGAAAATCAAATATACCTTTTCAGTTATTGCATTTAATAGGCAAGTTTGCCAAAGGGCTAGACATGTTTTATAATTAAGTTAATTTAATGCATTTAAATGAATAAAAAGAACAGACTTTTATTCAGAATCACCCGAAATAACTTCTATTTACAATCCTAGCTACTGTAATTTATACATGTATTCCAGATATTCATTACAAAGTACAAACAGAAAGCAAGTAGCCTACAGAGACATTTTATGTCTGAGCGGGATCTGAGCGGGATTTGTTTTACCGGTGAGCGTGAGCGATTCATCAGTGGAGCGTTCGCTTGGGACGCGAGCGACTGAGTGGAGCGCATGCGCATAGAGCAGAATATTGAGCTGAGCGTCACACCGCTCCGCTTCGCTCACATGCTCTGCTCTAAATGTAGTGAGATTGGCGAGAACTGGCTTAACAATATAAATAATATTTAATTAAATAAAAATACTTTTTTTTTTTCCTCCGGGAACCAGCACCTTATCGTGGTGGAGAGGTTTGTGTGCCCTTATGTGTTGTCTGGAGCCAGGTGCTCCTGGTAGGGTCTCCCAAGGCAAAGTGGTCTCAGGTGAGAGGCCAGACTAAGAATGGTTCACAAAGTCTAGAGCCAGGCCCAGATGGAGGGCTCGTCGGCAAGCGCCTGGTGGCCGGGCTTGTCACAGAGCCCGGCCCGGGCACAGCCTGAAGAAGCGACATGACACCCCCTCTACATCCCTTGGGCCCACCACCCATTGGAGAAACTGCATGAGTCGGGTGCGCTGCCATATGGGTGGCAGTGAAGTCTGGGGGCCTCAACGGACCAGACCCGGGCAGCAAAGGCTAGCTCTAGGGACGTGGAACGTCACCTCACTGGGGGGGAAGGAGCCGGAACTGGTGAGGGAGGTGGCGCGTTACCAGTTGGCTCTGGATCCGTACTCCTGGATAGGGGATGGACTCTATTCTTCTCTGGAGTTTCCCAGGGTGTGAGGCGATGGGCGGGTGTGGGGATACTCAGGAGCCCCTGGCTGAGCTTTACCCCGGTGAACGAGAGGGTCGCCTCCCTACACCTACGGGTTGTGGGGGGGGAAACTCTGATGGTTGTCTATGCATATGCACCGAACAGCAGTTCAGAGTATTCGGCCTTCTTGGAAACCCTGAATGGAGACCTGAATAGGGCCCCAGTAGGGGACTCCATAGTGATGCTGGGTGACTTCAACGCGCATGTGGGAAATGACAGGGACACCTGAAAAGGCGTGATTGGGAGGAACGGCCTCCCCGATCTGAACTCAAGTGGATGTTTGTTATTAGACTTATGTGCTAGTCATGGATTATCTATAACAAACACCATGTTCGCACATAAGGATGCTCATAAGTGTACGTGGTACCAGAGCACCCTAGGCCGAAGGTCGATGATCGATTTTGTAATTGTGTCGTCGGATCTGAAGCCATATGTTTTGGACACTCGGGTGAAGAGAGGGGCAGAGCTGTCAACCGATCACCATCTGGTGGTGAGTTGGGTCAGGGGGTGGGGAAAGACTCTGGACAGACCTGGGAAGCCCAAGTGAGTAGTGCGGGTGAACTGGGAACCTTTGGAGGGAGGTCCCTGTCCACAAGATCTTCAACTCACACCTCCGGCGGAGCTTTTCAGGCATCCCTGCGGAGGTTGGGGACATTGAACCGGAGTGGGCAATGTTCAAAGCTTCCATTGTTGAAGCCGCGGTGGAGAGCTGCGGCCTCAAGGTTGCGGCCTCAAGGTGGTCAGGGAAGCCATCCGACTGAAGAAAGAGGCCTTCTTTCTTCCTTCCCTGAGGATTTGTTGTCCCGGAGGTCTCCGGAGGCAGTTTCAAGGTACTGACAGGCCCAAAGGGCTGCAGCCTCGGCCGTGAGGGAGGCAAAGCAGTGGGTATGGGAAAAGTTCGGAGAAGCTATGGAGAAGGACTTTCGGTCTGCACCAAAGTGCTTCTGGAAAACCATCCGCCATCTTAGGAGGGGGAAACGGGCAACCATCCAAGCTGTATACAGCAAAGGAGGTTATTGGATGGTGGAAGGAACACTTTGAAGAACTCCTAAATCCCAACACGCCCTCTATGCTAGAGGCAGAGCCGGAGGCTTATGGGGGATCAGATTATATTTCCCTGGGGGAGGTCACTGAGGTAGTCAAACAACTCGGCAGTGGCAAAGCCCTGGGGATTGATGAGATCCGACCAGAAATGCTGAAAGCTTTGGATGTAGAGGGGGTGTCATGGATGACATGCCTCTTCAACATTGCGTGGAAATCTGGAACAGTGCCTAAGGAGTGGCAGAACGGGGTGGTGGTTCGCCTCTTCAAAAAGGGGGATCAGAGAGTGTGTGCCAACTACAGGGGTATCACACTTCTCAGCCTCCCTGGTAAAGTTTACTCCAAGGTGCTGGAGAGGAGGGTTCGGCCGATTGTCTAACCTCTGACTGAAGAGGAACAATGCGGGTCCCGTCTTGGCCGTGGAACGACCGACTAGATCTTTACTCTCGCAAGGATCCTGGAGGGTGCCTGGGAGTATGCCCATCCGGTCTACATGTGTTTTGTGGATCTGGAGAAGGCGTATGACCGATCTCATCGCTGCTTTTTGCAGGGTGCGGAGCTCAGTCATTCGTGAGGAGCTCGGAGTAGAGCTGCTGCTCCTTTGCGTCGAAAGGAGTCAGTTGAGGTGGTTTGGGCATCTGGTAAGGATGCCCCCTGGCTGCTTCCCTAGGGAGGTGTTTCAGGCACATCCAGCTGGGAGGAGGCCTCGGGGAAGACCCAGGATTAGATGGAGAGATTACATCTCCACACTGGCCTGGGAACGCCTCGGGGTCCCCCAGTCAGAGCTGGTTAATGCTGGTTATGGAATTTTGAGGCCCCCTGCTGGAGCGCTGCCCCAGCAACCCAACTTCGGATAAGCGGTTGAAGATGGATGGATGGATAAATAAAGACACACACAAACACATACAGGGCAGCTGCCCGTAATTCTCTCTCTCAAACTGTCGTCACCGGCCGACTTTATCCCTTGCACGCCACATCAGGCTGATTGGGGACCGGCCGTGCATCGTTTCACCCCGGCCCCACCCTGCTCTGCTCTACAAGGACTTTGCTATGCTACCAAATTGCTTGAAATAAGAGAGGGGGACATCTATAGGGAGAGTTTGTAGCAGGTAGTTGAATTTTGGAATACAAATCAATTTAATAACATTAACCTTCCCAGTCATAGATAAATGTAATGAAGCCCACCTGCCCACATCGCTCAAATCTTTTTATTAAAGGGTCAAAATTAAATCACACATTTTTTGGGAATGAAATACACAAATACTTAATGCCCTGTTTGGGCCACTGGAAGTCAAAGCTTCGGATTTAGACCAATTAACTCCGTATCCTGAGAACTTGGAATTAGTCATTAATAATTATGTGTAGGCAAGGCATAGATATTGTAATGTTGAATGTGTGTGTTCATGTATTTCATGTCTTTTGTTTTGAAAAGTCTAGTTCCTGTGGTTCCCTTGTCATGTGATTTCATGTTTCCCTCCATGTTCATGTGTTTTGTTTTCATTGGTTTATTGTTTTATTATGTTGTTATCAGTTCTAGATTGTCATTGGTTTTAGTTTATTAGTCTTGTTATCTTGTTTATAGTTCTGTCTAATCATCGGTTAACTTGTTATTGTTTTACCCAATATCTGTGTATTTAAGCCCTCATATTTTCCATTGTCTCTGGTCAAGTATTGTATGTAAATGTGTTTATATAACTTTGTTTTGTTTTGTATAAACAAAAACATGTTTATGTTTTGTTTTGTTTAATCGTCATGTCTATTTAATGTTTATGTTTTGTTTTTGGTTTCACACTCACTTGGATTTATCACATTTCGAAATAAACTGCACTTCATCATCATCTTCATCATTGTCCTCGCCAGCATAAAGTTAAAGAATACTTGACCCAACAATGAACCCAGCAGTTTGGCTTCTGCGCCTACGTCAGGGGAATCGTCCCCTGGATGATTACATTGAGGACTTTTGTGCCCTGTCCTGTCAGGTGAACTTTAATGAGGTTGCACTCAAAGACTGTTTCCGATTTGGATTAAATGAACCAGCTAAAACTATAATGACTAATGCCTAATTTATCTTTACTCTGTTTGAGACATTTTAATTGTAGATGTTTACTTATCAGCATAATGATTCCCCTGCTCTTACTCGAACCAGCATTATAAAACAAAATGCCTACCCCATATCTTTCCAAAATGTTCAACTTCCTGCAGAGAAAGATGCGTTTCTTGGAGAAACACTATATCATATTTCTTATGCTTAAGAAGAGAAATAACTTTCCTTCCTTTTATGGGGGTGCCTCAACCCATTCACATTCCACGTGGAGAGAGACAATCTACTCATATTATCATTTGATATTTTGACATATAAGAAAAAAGAGATAGTGTGTCAAAAACAAGATTATAAAGACCACATTCAAACATTAGTGCAACAATCAAAACCCAATCCCAAAAAAACTGAAAAAAGAAAATGTGCACATTAACCCTGCGCATGACAGCACCAAATACGTCCATCCCACCAAACTCAAACAATCCATGCCTACGAGAACCCCCGTGACAACTTTGCTGTTGGATTGCTCAAGTCTCAAGTTTCTATAAACATTTTGTGAGACAGTGCTGAAGTCCTGACAGTCTTCAAAATAAACTCCAGCCGCTAGGCTGAACCAACACAAAAAGAATGTGCAGATTCTTCAAACAGTCATGTGAATATTCAGTGAGCCGGTCCACTTGGCTGCAACGTGAGTACAAAAGATGACCCACTCACTCCATTGACTTTGTAAAAAATACTCCACAAAACAAACTCTAGCCAGTAGGAAGAACAAACAGAAATCGCGCGTAGGTTCATCCATAAAACTGTCCTGAAGGTGTGTTACTCTACAAAATAAACTCCAGCCTCTAGGCTGAACCAGCACAAAAAGAACGCGCAGATACTTCAAACAGTCAAATTAATGTTCAGTGAGCCGGTCCACTCGACTGCAACATGAGTGCAAACAAATGACTTAATCACTCCAATGTCTTTGCAAGAAATACTCCACAAAACAAACCCCAGCCAATAGGAGAAATAAATGAGGCTTGCATAATGGAGCCTCAACATTGAGCACAGTACCCTCGGCGGATCATGTAACTGGCTAACTAAAGCTAGCTAGCTTGCTAACATTACCCATGCTACCTTACAGTTTCAAACTGTTGCAGTACCCTGTTGCATCATGCAACTGAATTCAGTAATTCCACATTTCCATCCAGTACCTGTGCCTGCTACCCAAGAAACTGCTGCCCCTACATTTGTAGGTTCACATTTCCATCCAGAACCTACAACTTCTCTTTATGACCTTCAACCTCAGCAACCCATTTTCCCTCATTATCCCTTGCCAATGCTTGATCCATATCACTTCCATCATGGCTATCAAGGTGGAGTGCACACAAAAGCCAGGCTGGCACCCAATGTTTCCTTGCAGCTTGAGCCCAGCTGCTACTACTCCTGAACCCACAACTACACCGTTCACAACCACTGCTATGGTTGCTCAGCTTGAGCTGTACCCTGGTTATCCCCAAATCTACCAGTTGCTAATGTTTCATGGCCCATAACCGCCCAAACCATTTGTGCCTCCTTTTAAATTTGGCTTTTTGCCCCAGTTTCCTTTTGCTCCTCACAGCCCTAAATCTGTGCCTCATCCTACTAAGTCACTCTTTGCCTATAGGTCTTGCAGGCACCAGCTCAACTCAAGATAAGTAAGTTTGGATGTGTATATAAAGATGTGCATCACTGATCACTTTATTTTTTTCTCTTTCAGTTTCTTTTATAGCCTAAGCTTCAGGAGACCTTATTACTGTGCTTTGTGTTTATGTTAATGTTGACAATGCTTGAGCACAAGGATTTGGATTTGTTTTGAACATTTGGGGGGTGGATGGGGTTGAAGTGATGTGTATGTGTGTAACTGTAGTGTGTACCTAGCCTAAAAAATTAAAACATTTACGATAATACATCAGTGGAATTTCAAGACATTTGTGTGCTTCATAGAAGTGTTAAATGACAGAAAAAGAGAAATGTATAGACAAGTTACAAAGACCAAATATGGTTGCAATTGGTTGTTGTTGGGATCAAAACATTGGAAAATGGAGGAAAATTACAACTACAAATTTGCATATTGTGAATTCTGTGGATACAGTTTCAATGGCAAACTTCATCCTTGATTAGTTCCTTGCACAGTTTTATAGATTTATGTTATAGCACACCGCTTGCATTGGAAATTGACAATTTGGTGTCCTCATGGTTTTCATGTGTTCAAACATTTGGATAATTATCAAAATACAGGTCAGTTTGGAATTATGGGCCACACTGAAACATGTGTTGGCTCATATCGGCCAAATCAAACTTCTATTCATACTTTTATGTCAGGAGTGTTTCTAGATACTATGGAATATTGATCAAGAAAAGAGTTATCACCTGCATGTACTAAAAATATGTGACAATTATAATTAACTGTATTGTACTATATAAAAAGGATAAACATTTTATAAAATATAGGTGTGTGTATATATATAGTTATTTTTATGAATGTGAATGTATTCAGATTGGCTCAGCAATCTGTTTTAAATCTGTTTAATGTATGTGTTGTTCTGTTAGCCTGTTTTAAAGAAGAAAAAACATTTATATATATATATATATATATATATATATATATATATATATATATATATATATATATATATATATATATTATTTCAACTATGAGTACCATTAAAAAGAGATAATATACAAGGTTGATTTCTATCATAAAGACACAAAATTCTTCTTCTTATATAGCCATCCACTCCTTGGGAGTAATACTGCCACCTGCTGTAAATTATACATCCTGCATGGGTGATGCATCTGCATTGATTTTTGTTAGGATGGGACAGTCCACCCCCTCCCCCTTTTAGGGCAAAGTCCTAAACCAATCACCGACAAATCACCATCCATACACACCATATTCTACACCCTAATCCTGTATCATGCAAAAATGAAAAAGTACCCTATATAACTGTATCCCTAACACCATTTCCCCAAATATTCACAGACATTATTAGTCTAATCTTTATACTACTACTAAACAAACTACTTTGATGTACATTATACTCACTACAAACAAAAACATGCTCTACAATTCTGGAACACCACACTCATCAAACAACCAATATTGTTGCTTACCCATAATTCACAAAAGTTTATGCCATTGGCACCACTCCTGTAGACTCCTAGCCTAATGATACACAGGTGAAAACAAACAGCTGAATAATGAACTTAAATTTGATTGGTCAAACAATATATTTAATCAATTCAAATGTGAGTATAAGTAATGCAGCACATATCAACAAGTTCATAGGGCGAGGAACCAACGTGGTGCATGGTAGGACTATCGCTTGTTGGGTACACAGGAAGCAAGACGAAGATTAGTTTATTAAAACCGCCATAAAACACCAGAAAGGAATTTCTGATAGTGTTAGACGGCTGTTGTGCAGTCATGGAGGAAGATTCTGAAGAATCGATAATAGAGGATAGGGAAGGTGTTACGGAGGTATACTCGGGGAAAAAGTCAAAAGAAAAAAAATTCAAAACGTAAGAAATCCAAGGATCAAGAGGATAGTGAAGATATGACGGAATTAATGCAGGATAAAGTTAAAAAAAAAAAAGACAAAAGAAAATCAAGAAATTGTAAGAGAGCAAACTGTACAAAATGTTAAGGAGTCTGGATTCAAAGTTATGTTGACATTTGAAAAGAGTACAGGAATACATTTGCATCCAATAAGACTATCCAAGGCGATCGATAAAATTATTGGGTCAGTTGTTTTGGCTAAATGTTTGGGACAAGGGAGAGTTTTGATTATAGTGAAAGATATTGGGAAAAAAACGAAACTACTCAAGATTAAAGAAATGAATGGAGAAAAGGTCACAATTAAAGAGATTGGAGTAGAAAAGGGGGAAAAAGGGGTAATATATGGAATTCCAACATATATATCCACTGACGAAATGTATGAGAATATAAGAGGAGGTAAGGTTATTAATGCGAGAAGACTGTATAAGACAAAGGAAGGACAACGACAGGAAAGTTTAAGTGTCTTGTTGACATTTGAAGGAAAATGCCTGAAAAGGTTCAAATGGGATATATAAGTTACCCAGTAAGAATGTATGTCCCAATGCCTTTGAGATGTTTTAAATGTCAACGAATAGGACATGTGGCTGCAGTGTGTCGGGGGAAGGTAAGATGTGCAAAATGCGGAGGTGAGCATGATTATGATAAATGCACAGAGGTGAATGGATTAAAATGCTGCAACTGTGGAGGTGCTCACAGTGCAGCATATGGAGGATGTGAGGTACAAGTTAAAGCAAGAGAAGTACAAAAATACAAGTCTGAGCATAAAGTCACTTATGCGGAAGCAGTGAAGGTCTGCAAAAGTAAGGAGGACAGGAGGGAAGAGATGAGGGATAATTTCACTCAAGATTCAAGGGACCTAAGAATGGAGAAAGCTAAGGAATCAGAACAACAGTGTGATATAAAAGATAGTACTTTAATAATGACTAAAGAGAACTTTCTAGCCTTTATTGTTAAGGTAATTAATGTCACTGCTATGTTGCCAAGCAGATCGGCCAAGATTAAAACAATTCTAGAAGCTGCGTCAGAATTCCTAGGGATCTCTGGGATTTCAGTGAACGCAATTCATGATATTCTAACTAGAGCAACATCAGTAGAAGTTTCACAGGTATCTGAGTAGTTAAATGGTGATTCAACGCAAGGAGCCTTGTAGCAAATGGTCAAGAATTTAAAACAATTGTATTGGATATGGATCACAAACCAAGTGTAATTTGTGTTCAAGAGTCTTGGCTTAAGCCAAATCTGCAATTTGTATTACCAGGATATAAGTCTGTTCGAAAGGATAGAGCTGGGAAACAAGGGGGAGGGGTGGTAACATTTATAAAAGAAGGAACTATATATAGGGAGTTAAGTGAGGTTAAGGATATGGAATGTGTTGTGGTTGAAATATATTTTAGAGAAGAATCAGTTGTAATATATAATTATTATAATCCATGTAAGAAGATTTCAATAAAGTTGTTTGAAAAGATTAAGAAAGAGACAAAGGAATTATGGTGTGGTGATTTCAATGCTCATAATTGTCTATGGGGGAGTTCAAATATAGATTATAATGGGGAAGTAATAGAACAGCTCATGGACGATAGATCATTAGTATGTTTAAACACAGGAGAAGGTACTAGGTATAATGTAGCAGAAAATACGGTATCGAGTATAGATTTAACATTAATATCAAATGGTATGGCTGAATTATGTGAATGGAAAGTAAATAGCGAAAACACAGTTGGAAGTGATCATTTTCCAATTATTTGTAAAATAAATATAGATAATAATCCAGAATGTGTTCTACACAAGAAATGGTTGTATGAGAAGGCAGATTGGAATTCTTTTAGTAAGCATTGTGAAGAATATAAAGATTTAGTGGTAGAAGATTCAGTAGAAACATTTTGTGATTCAATTACAAATATAATAATGGAAGCTGCAACATTATATATACCTCAAAGAAGGTCAGGTCAGAAAAACAAAAATATGCCATGGTGGAAGGAAGAGTGCAGTAATGCTATTAAAGAAAGAAATAAGGCATTTAAACAACTCAGGGAAAATATGAATATGAGTAATTTGGTGGAATATAAAAAAGCAAGAGCTAAAACAAGAAGAATAATTAAGAATGCGAAGAAAGAAGGATGGAGAGAATTTTGTTCTACCATAGGAAAAGTTCCTCTTATGGATAAAATATGGAATATGCTAAGGAATATGAGTGGGAAAGGAAGGAAGGCTACTCTAATACCAGTTTTAATTGAAGAAGACAAAGTTGCAGAAATAGATCTAGATAAAGCAAACATGTTAGGTAAGGTTTTAGAAAGAGCACATAGAATAGAATTGGGAGAAGTATATGAGATAAGGAAAAAGGAAATTTTAGACAAAAATCCTGATATAATGAAGAAAAGAAATAGCAATAAGAGCTGTATGGATGCAGAGTTTTCACTTGCAGAATTGAAAGTAGCATTACATAAATGTGCCAATACCACTCCTGGGGTTGATAGAGTAAGTTATAAAATGATAAAGCATTTGTCAGATAGTATATTATTAAAGATACTTGAGCTATATAATAAAATATGGATGGAAGGAATTATCCCAAAAATATGGAAGAAAGCTGTAGTAATTCCTATTGTAAAGCCAGGAAAAATTTCAACTAACCCAGGAAGTTATCGTCCAATTGCTCTGACTTCAAACTTATGTAAATTAATGGAAAAATTATAGTTCATAGATTAACATATGATCTAGAGAAAAAGGGTAAATTGAGTAAGTATCAATGTGGATTTAGAGGTAAAAGATCAACCATGGATGCATTAATCAAGGTCAGTAATGAAGTAGCGAAGACAATAGCTATGAAAGAAATTATGGCAGTAGTGTATTTTGATATAGAAAAAGCGTATGACACGGTATGGAGAGAAGGGTTGTTAATTAAAGCATCAAGGACAGGAATAGATGGGAATATGTATAATTGGTTATCCCAATTTTTGTATGAAAGAACATTTGTAGTTCAAGTGGGAGGGTGTCAGTCATTAATTTATAAGGCAGAAAATGGTATTCCTCAAGGGAGTGTTATAAGTCCAATTCTTTTTAATATCATGATCAATGATATTTTTGACAATTTAGGATATGGTGTGGGATGTGCATTGTATGCTGATGATGGGGCTATTTGGAAGAGAGGAAGAAATACAAAACAAGTGATGTCAGGTATGCAAACAGCTATTAAAAAGGTGGAAGAATGGAGTATAGAATGGAGTTTTAAAATGTCAACTAGTAAATCATCCATCCATCGTCAACCGCTTATCCTGTGTACAGGGTCGCGGGGGGCTGGAGCCTATCCCAGCTAACATTGGGCGAAAGGCGGGGGACACCCTGGACAGGTCGCCAGTCCATCGCAGACTAGTAAATCATGTTATATGATATTCAGTAGAAAAAAAGATTTTAAGGATAATGAATTAGTATTGTATGGGAAACCTTTAGAACAAGTTAAAACATTTAAATATTTAGGAATGTGGTTAGATGGGAGACAAACATATTGAGGAAATTGATAAAAAATGCAGGAGGATCTTAAATGTGATGAGGGCAATAGCTGGGAAAGAATGGGGAGCAGAAAGAGATTCAATGCTAACAATATATCAAGCCTTGATCAGATCTACTATTGATTATGGATGCATAATTTATGGGGCAGCTTCAGAATCACTATTAAAAAGTCTAGATAGTATTCAATATAGAGCACTTAGATTATGTTTAGGAGCAATTAAAACTACTCCAGTCAATGCATTATTAGTAGAAGCGAATGAAATGCCATTGAAATTAAGGAGAGAGAAATTGTCTTTGGTATTTTGGGCATCTTTAAAGAGTTACACTGGAGGAAATATAGCTAAAGATGTTTTAAATAATTGTTGGGAATATTTAAGTAGAATCGAGAGAGGATATGGATGGAAGATAAATCAGTTAACAGAGAAATATCAGATTGCAAATATTGAATGTAGTGTGTCACCTGTATGGGGAGAGGTTCCGAACTGGATTATTTCTGAGGTTAAAATTGATTTAGGAATATTAGATAAGAAATGGGAATGGGAGGAAATGGGTATAATTAAGTATCAAGTTAATAAGTACATAAAGGAAAGTTTTTATGCAAGTTTGAACATTTATACTGATGGATCTAAAGATCCAAGAACAGGGATTACAGGAATAGGAGTGTATATTCCAGAGTTCAAAATATCAATATCTAAACGATTAACTTCTAGATTGTCAATATATACTGTTGAAATGGTAGCTATTATAATAGGACTAACATGGGTAGAGGAGGTAAAGCCAGACAGAATAGTGATATGCTCTGATTCTGCTTCTGTCTTAACATCACTATTTACTAATTGTACTTCTAGAGAAGATTTGATGTGCGAAATATTTTCATTAATATGGCGAATACAAAGGAAAGGAGTAGAAGTTGGATTCTGTTGGGTGCCAGCGATGTAGGAGTAGCTGGTAATGAGTATGCTGACGAATTAGCAAAAAATGATTTAAAAAGGGAAGAAATAGATTTTAATGTTCCATTAAGTAAAAGTGAAGTTAAAACTATTATTAAGGAAAATATTATTAAAGAGTGGCAGGAAAAATGGAATACAGATAATAAAGGGCGGTACTTATATAATATTAAAAAAATGGTAGATTCTAAGAAAAGCATAAATGGTAGAAATAGGAAAGAAGAGGTCATTATGACTAGGATGAGACTTGGTCATTCAAGATTGAATGCATCGCTCTTTATAACTGGAGTTCATGAGACAGGTTTATGTGAGAGTTGTGGGGAGAAAGAATCAGTGGAGCATGTGATATATGATTGTAAAAGGTATGATGAGGAAAGGAAGGAATTGATATCATATTTAAATGAAAGAGGGAAGGTTAATAGGGATTTGGCATATTTGTTAGGTTATGAGTTTAATAAGGATAGAGAAGGATATAGAATGTTAATGAAATATATGTATAATACTGGATTAAGTGAAAGGATTTAGTATAGAATAAGGATGGTTTGATCTATTCTAGATTTTATAGTCCAGTCTGGAGGAGCTGAACACGCAGCGCCAGGCGGGCTATAGGAGATGGAATGAGATGGAGCATCAAAAAAGTAAATAAGGATGAATATGTGAGAAAGAAGCAAAGGAAATAATAATAATAAGGAAAATCTAATCATAAGAAATCATGACTGCATAACAGCAAAGGTAGGTGGCGATATGCACTAAGAATGCAACGCGCCAATAAACGAAAGAAGAAGAAGAACAAGTTCATAGATCTTTGTGGCTTAGTTTATCCATTATAGTGGTGAGTTTATGGTTGTGTGAGTATAACAATGCCACTTGCCATGTGGTGTGAGAAAGACATCATACTCTTCACATTGGTGTTGACAACTTTGAGCTCTTCTTTGATAACTGGTCTAGAGACTTTTTCAAATCAAGACATTGCTTCTGGAGTCCGATTTGGCAGGCTTACAATTGGCAATGTTTCCCAAGGTACAATGTTTAATACAAAGACCGTTGGGATGAGACCCAAGAGAAGTATCGTTTGGATATTGGTCTTATTAATCTGCACCGATGCCATCTTAATGTTTACTAAATGGGTGATTTTTGTTTGACTTCTGTTTTTAAAGCACGATTCCACCTTGCTGAGACTAAGTTGAAACAAATGGCTCCCTCTGTGCACTGTGGTGATGATGCTATGAGCTTGCGTGTTCCGGGACCAAGAATGCCACACTTGATGGTTGATAGACGTGAGAACATTGTTTTAATGCTGAACTTCCTCCTCATACAACCAAGCACTATTTTTAAATGTGACCTTGTTCCAAATTGTGCCTTCTACTCAGAAGAGGGGCCTCCAGTGCCATTGTCTGAGATGCTAGCCAGTTGTGGTTTCTCTGTGAAGCGGGTACGCAGAGATGTCTCATTTGTTGCTCCATACCGTGGCTGTAATGTCCAACAACAGGTTAGTGAGTAGGTGGCTAAAGCACACCGTAGCTTTACTCCAACTATGTTTTGTAAATTGGCCTTGCATGAAGTTTTTCTCATTGATACCTACCAATCTCTGACAGGGTGGAAGTTTTGTACTGCCACTGATTATAATGGGGACACCAGTGCAGATGTCTTGCCCTGTGACTCCACCCCTCCGTACAGTTTCTTGCTTTCCCACTGGCATGGTTATCTCACTTGGCACATGGGCAGATACTGTTCAAATTAAAGGTAAGACACTTTGTTCTTGAGTGAGTTCATTGTAGTTTATTAAAGTCCATCGTCAACCTCTTTTTCCAATTTAGTTGATGGATCATGGCAGCCACTGCTTCTGACATACTCTAAATGTGGGTTCACTTTGGACCCTACTAGTGGCGCCCTGGTACTCACCGCACCGTTCGCAGGAAGCTGCTGGAAAATTGAGGTACCCTCACACAGTTGAGAGCCCTCTTTCAACGTTCCTAAATTCAATTGCGTCATGCAATACTATGCTTTTATGTTAAGCCTCATTTCAGTTTTTCATGTCTTCTAGGATGCTGACAAGCACCTCCCTATACGGTATGGTGACCAGGAATCAACTCTCTCTTGTCCTTTGGTGCCACTAACAACTGCTGCTTCTATTCTTGCACCCCTTTCCACCACAACTGCTGTTGCCCCTGCAGCCCCAGTAACTGTCCAAGACCCAGTTGGCTCCTCTGAATCACCATTTTACCCTTTCCCACATGGAAAACTATGGTGGAATTTTCCACCTTACCGTCCAGAACCTGCAACTGCTGCCCCTACAGCCCCAGTAACTGTCCAAGACCCAGTAGGTACACCTGACTCAACATTTTACCCTTTCCCACATGGAAAACGATGGTGGAATTTTCCATCTTACCGTCCAGAACCTGCAACTGCAGCCCCTACAGCCCCAGTAACTGTCCAAGACCCAGTTGGCTCCCCTGAATCACCATTTGACCCTTTTCCACATGGAAAACCATGGTGGGATTTTCCACCTTACCATCCAGAAACTGTGCCTACTACCCAAGCCCCTCCC
This sequence comes from Xyrauchen texanus, assembly GCF_025860055.1. Classification (NCBI taxonomy): domain Eukaryota; kingdom Metazoa; phylum Chordata; class Actinopteri; order Cypriniformes; family Catostomidae; genus Xyrauchen; species Xyrauchen texanus. Next base: position 27,766,706 of record NC_068314.1, on the reverse strand, counting down.
ACAACTACCAATCCAACTGCTATTTATGACCTACCCCAGCAACCCATGTTTCTTCATTATCCCATGCCAATGTTTGATCAATATGTATTCCAGTTACCCCGAAATATACCAGTTGTCCATGTTTCATGGCCATAAATCCCCAAACCATTTGTTAAATACCACTTAATGTTCCGGTTTCCTCCCACTGGTTGCTGTTCACAGCCCCAAGTCTTTGCCTGGTCCTACAGGTCTCTCAGACATCATAACTCAAAGGAGTTGGTGTGACTGTGTACAAAGTTTGTCTTTATTGATTCCCAGGGGAGAATCTTTTGTGTAAGCCTAATAAAGCTTCATAAGACTTGATTACGGCATTTGTGTCTTCTGTTGACTCTTACAATGGCTGAGCACCTCTTGTTTATTGGTAGTCCGTTTTTCTTATGCTATTTTCCTTTTGTCTCTAAAATATGATTTTAAACCCTGTGTCTGGCCCTTGAAATGCACTAGGTTTTTGTCTCTTTCCCTTTTAAGACCTTAATGTAAAAGTCCTCTGTTCTGATTGGCCAGCATTATCCAACTCAAATGTTTTTTAGTTTTTTTTTTAAACCAATTCAGACTAGCATGAACTAATTACAAACTATTTCAGGGTCTGTGCATCCAACATGAAAGTACAATAGCAGCAAATTCTGTGAAGCCATCTGAATGTATGCAACTGCTTGAGCCCTGCTGCACTTTAAATACCAAACAGTCATCGGCTGAGACTTTCATGAATTAAATTGGTTGCTTGTGGTTTGGCCCATCAGGGGTTTTTAACTTTGTTTAAACTGTTCCTTTTGTTCACAAGCAATCCACGCATGCATATAATCCACTGTCAAACGTGCCACACTCATTGTATGATAATGCACAAAGGCGATCGGGTCAGGAATCGTTAAGCTTCAGATGCTCTTTCCTGTTGTTCGGGTGCTTCAACCAAGGCCAAAGAAATGCTGGGCTTCACACCCTCCACATCTTACCCTTTCCATGTCTGTATATCCACAGAACAGGACCAGGACCTTGTTCTCCCTGCCAGCAGTGTAATAGAGCAAGATGTGTTTTAAGAGTCACAGGGTGACATGCGCGGTTCGGATGTGTGAACTGTGAGCTCCGTGCACTTTGCTAGTTTTAATACTTTTTGTGTCCCAAACCGGTGAGATTCAATGCACCCTGGTTCTTAACTGTTCTAGTAAGAAAATGTCAAAGAATTCAAAATACTCAGGCTCTGGCGACATTAAAAGAGACTTACTTGCTCAAGCTGAAGTCCCTGAGCAGCAGGCTGAGAGCCCGGGAGTCATTTTGGCCGGTGAAGCTAAGAAAATTCTGTATCAATTGACTAACTTGTCAGCAATGCTGGCAAAGGTAAGTCTTTCTGTAATACTTCGATCACTGCCATGAAGACTAAATTCACTGAGATGGCTACAAGAGTGGGGGACGTTGAGAAAATGATTGCATATCTTGAGTCATCGGAGGGGGAATTAGCTGCTAACCCGCAAGCAACAAAGGTGGATTTGGAGCGTGTCTGGGAAAAGTTGGAAGACTTTGAGAATAGTAACCAGCAAAATAATGTCTGAATTGTTGGAATTCCTAGATGGGCTCTACCCAAGTCTGCTCGACATAACAGACCATAAGCTGGATAGCTTATGGTCTGTTCACCGCTCACAGAGGGAGGAAAGGCCCCAATCAATTCTGTTCAAATTTCTGAGATCATCCGATAAAGATATCGTGTAACGTAAGGCGAAGAGTAAAATAAGGCTTTCTTGGAAGAACCACAGCATTTTCTTTTCCCCAGAATTTGCGAATTTGACGAGAGAAATGTGATCGATTCAAGGAATGCAAGAAACTCTTACATCAACGGAAGGTTGCATTTGCACTGATTTTTCCCAGCCAGTTTGAGAATAGATACAACTGATGGCTGTAATGTATTTACATGGCCACAGGAAATGATGTCCTTCATAAAGTCAATGGAATCAGTAAGTCATTTTGTGGTCCTCACATTACAGCCAAGTGAACTGACTCACTGAACAGCCACTTGACCGCACGAGGAAACTGAGTGCCTTTTTTTGTTTCTCTTTGTGCTGGTTCCACGGGGGCTCTCGTTGGCATACGTGATCTGTTGGAGTTTAAAGGGATGGAAACCAGTTGGCGCTGTCACGCGCGGGGTTAATGTGCATGTTTTTCTTTTTTCTGTTTGTTTTGTTCTCTGGGAAGTTCGGGTTTTGATTGTTGCACTAATATGGAATGTGATCTTTATAATTTTATTTTTTACCATTTTTTTTTCTAATTATGTCAAATGTTAATATAAATGGATTGTCTGTCTCCACATGGAATGTGAATGGGTTGGGGCACCCCATAAAAATAAGGAAAGTTATTTATCTTAAATGAAAGAAATCTGATAGTGTTTCTTCAAGAGATGTGTCTTTCACCGCACAAAGCTTTGGGAAGAAAAATTTGGGAAGATATGGGGTGGACATTACTCTCAAGTAAGAGCAGGGGAGTCATTATGCTGATAAGTAAGCATCTACAATTCAAATGTCCCAAACAGATTAAAGATAAATTAGTATGTCATTATTGTTTTAGCAGAAATTCAGGGGCAAAGTTTGATTTTGGCTAATATTTACACACCTAACACTGATGATCAGGGCTTTTTTTTTATAGATCTTGAAGGGATGTTGCAAGCTACTGGCACCCCTCATGATATAATACTGGGAGGAGACTTGAATCTATTTATGGACTCAGTCCTTGATCATAGTGAAGCAGACGTGTATAAGCCCCCTAGAGTAACACTGATGCTTCACAGGATATGTAAAAATCTTGGTCTTACAGATACTTGGAGACTAATGAACTCGTCAGGTAGGGATTTTTTCATCAGGCTGTAAGATTTATTCTAGAATATATTATTTTTTTTATATCTAAGTCCCTCATTTCATCTTTTATTGATCGCTCAATTGGAAGCATCTTAGTCTCAGATCATGCCCTGGTGAGTTTAGATGTGTTGCCAAATGTGGAGAAAAAGAAATAATATGGTTGGCGCTTTAATGTATCTCTTTTGTAAAATCCTGAATTCAAACAAATGTTAATGGCTGAAATCAATGTTTATATGGAGACCAACTGGTCCATAGTATCCTCTGTGTGTGGTTTGGGAGGCAGTTAATGTGTTTCTTAGGGGTCGGATCATACTGTCAAAGTGTGTTTCTGTTGTGTTTCCAAGGACTCTTATTGTCTAGTGGTTTTTGTCTTCTGTCTTCTGTTTCTCCTGACAACATTTCCCATAATGCACTGCCCTCATCACTGCCATCTGTTCCACATTGTTCTCACCTGTTCGCCATTCATTCATTAGCCCTTGTGTGTATAAATGCACTAGTTTTATTCTCTCTTTTTCAGTTCTTGTTTGTTGCTATTTGAGTTCACTTTGTTTGTTTCACTTTCATCATCTTCATTAAAGGCCTGCAATTAGATCCAGCATCTCCTGTCTCATCTCAGCAACTATTCGTTACAGAAGAACTGGCCAACATGGATATAGCAGCTGTCAGAATTCTTCTGCTCAAGCAAGGGGACCGTCCAGTTGAGGGTCATGTTTGTGAGTTTCTAGAGCTATATGGTAAATGGCCTGCACCTATATAGTGCCATTTTTAACCAAAAGCGTTAGGGCCTATGATGAGGAAGGCAGAATGGGAAAAGACAGAAAATCCCTTAATCTTTGAATCATCAGATAGAACGTACTTAAAGATTTTGTGCACCCAAAGTATAAGCAAAGCACCTCAACCACAGACAGAGGGACAAATGATGACCTAGTTAGGGATGACAGGGTTTAGTGCTGATTGGATAGAGGACTAGGCTATTAAAACAGCCCCTTTATGGGCATTAATTAAACAAACAGGCCAGCAAAATCTCTGAAATCAGCTGACATGGGTTGTGGATGCGCTGGTATCATTTGTATCATTGAAAAAAGAACTTCAGCCTGCACTGGCAACCCCAGATTATACTAAACCATTCCATCTGTATGTAGCGGATAGGAGAGATGGATACCCCTCAGCAGTTTTAATGCAGGAACTCTGTAGCGGAAGAAGAATGCAACCCACAGCGTACTACTGTACAAAACTGGACAGTGTAGCTCAAGGCTACCCGCCTTGTTATCAAGGGCTTGCCGCAGTATACTATGCCTATGAAAAAGCATCTTCAGTGACCATGGGATAATCAGTGGTTATTTATACTCACCATAAAATAATAGAACTATTAGAACAAGGAAAATTTGTATTAACACCGGCAAGAAGCTTAACGTATTCAACATTGCTGACATACCCAGATGTTACCATAAAGAGGTGTACAACAGTTAACCCAGCAAATTATATTCCCTTAGAAGGTGAAGGAACACCACATGATTGCGTGGCAAACTCGTTAGCCTTCACACGTTTAAGGCCTGATCTTGAATCCACACCAATGGCTGAAGCAGAGACAGACTATTTTGTTGATGGATCATGCTTTAGAGATCATTTGGGAAATCATGGTGGGTATGCCATCGTGAAAATAGAAGGAAAAACCTTTGTGACAGTTGTGGTTCAGCATTGTGAACAGCCATGCTCGGCACAACTGGCAGAATTAAAAGCATTGACTGAAGCCTGCCTGATAGCCAAAAACCAAACTGTAAATATATATACAGACTCTGTGTATGCACATGGGGTGTGCCATTTTTTTGGGGCAGTTTGGAAACAAAGGGGGTTTAAAAAGAGTGATAGAACTCAAATCCAGCACAATGATCAGATAATTAAAATAATTTCAGCAATGATGTATCCAAAGAAGCTGGCCATAATTAAATGACAGGCTCAAAATAAGTATTTGTCATCCAAGGAAATAATACGACTGATATATATGCAAGGAAGGCCTCAGGGTGTCAGGTGGCAATAATGGCTACAGTAGAAGTTTTACTACAAACCCAACCAAATATAGAAGACGTTGCATGAATGCAACACCAAGCTGGCCGATACGAACATACAAAATGGCAACAAAGAGATGTGACCAGGGATGTGAATGGAATATGGTGGTCTCATGAGGGACAAATTTTAGCTCCAGTAAGACTCCTTAACATGCTAATTTCGGATGTGCATGGATTTGACCATTGCGCAAGGGGGGAGGTAATGAGATAAATAAAACAACAAGGATACTGGTCTCCATATTTACAAGCGTCAGTAGATTAATTTTTAGCCAACTGTGAAATCTGTGAGAAACATAATATCAGGAAGGGCACATCTGCTCCAATAGGACATGTACCAGAAGGGCCATTTAAACATTTGATAAAACCAGTTCAAGGGAAGAGATACATGCATAGACTGGTTTAGCAGATGGGTAGAAGCAGTACCATTAGCAGATCAGGGAGCGCAAACTGTAACTAAATTCCTGACAAGAGAGTTAATTCCAGATTAGTTAAGACAATGGTTCAGCATTTATCCAAAGAGCGGTGAAAACAGTAATACAACAACTGAGAATAAAACTAAGATTAGGATGCATCTACCACCCACAATCCCAGGGAATTGTAGAAAGGGTAAATGGAAACCGCAAGGCTAAAATTGTTATGATTTGCCAGGAAACAAACTCAATTGGGTTGATGCACTTCCACTAGCACTAATGAAATATCGCATGCAGACGAACAGAATCATTAATCTGACACCACACGAAATGCTGACAGGAAGACCTATGCCGGTACCGTATTTATGAGGGCCTGTCTTTGGAACAGTTAGAGATGGAACTAAAAGCTTACATAAAACCGCTGACTACTATACATGAAAACAAATCTATTCACATGAACAAAGCAGGCGACCCAGGCAAGAGGAAAAAGCGCCTTGCCCAATAGTTCCTGCATGATCATTGTATTTTCTTTATTAAGTAAAATTAAATAGAGGGTGTTTTGTTTGTTGTTTTAGCACATTCCCCTTCCTGAAGAAACTACTTCCATATACAAAGTTTAGTCATAATTTTTCATTATATATCCAAAATTATATTAAGTTATGTACTTAACCAAGTAGAGTTAGGACTATTTGTGATTATGTTTGAGCAAATAATATGCATAAGAAAGTTTTGTAAAAAAGGATCCATGCAGAAAAAAGGGCCATGAGGAAAGACATGATGGGATCAGTGAGCACCTGAGTGCTTGCCTTCAAGAGCAAGAAACTCAACTGGTGGTTTAAAACACCGCTGTCTGCTACAACACACCACCAGATAGCGCTCCAGACACTGGAAATGAGTTCCTCTGCACTAGGGGATGCATATTCGTATGTTAAGCTTACTAATAATCTTACTAAGTATGTAAACCTACTAAAACAAATGTAATCACTTATACTCTACACCATGCAAGGCTAAGACTACATGCACGTCCTTCATACATAAGTTAATTTATTGTTAACTGATTAACTGCCCACAGAAATGACTTAGCTAGGCATTGGGATCTTTTACTCCTTCCTAGCTAAATGTGGAAGGAAATGTTTGGTCCTTTTCCTTCCGGAGTGCTGTTCCATTAGAGCAGTTGTAGGTAAAGGAATGTATGACCTATATTGGTCATTTGGTGGAAAAAGAAGGGACTGCTTTGTGAGATTGCATTCTGGGTAAGGGTAATATGGTGAGACTACGAAAAGTCTTAATGGGGGGAATATATGGTATATTTTCGAGAAGTACTAAACAATATTATCATTATTAAACATATGTAACCAGTGTAATGTAACTATTATGATGTCATTGTGGGGAAGTGTGGTAAATGGAAAGACACAGAGGAGCCTAATAGGTTTCTGCTAACATACAGAGCGAAGAAGCGGATGTTTATCCTTGCAACCCATAATACTAATTACATAAACACTATGTTGTATAATGTATGGAATAGTATATTCTATAGAAACAAATATCCTTTTTAAAAAATAGATGGTAGATAATTTTCCACCATTAAGTAAAAACCAGATGGCTTAGAAAATAATGGTGGCGAGTTGAAAGGTTGTAAAGTGTAGGCTCATTGGTTAGAAACTCAGGAGATAATAAGGTATATAACTGGAACTGTGTATTCAGAACATACAGCTAGCCTTCTCAGATTTATTGGTTTCTCAATAAACTTCTACTTTTGATATCTAGAACCCCAGAGTTTTCTTGTAAAAAGAGATGCATTTTTCAACAATTTTCCACTACATGACCTGTATGAAAGTGGAGTGTTTATATCTTTTAAGAATTTGGTTCATCATTTTGGGATTCCCAGATTTCAGTTTTATAGGTATTTACAGCTGCGCCACCTGCTCTGTATTGTTTTTAGGAGTAGCGCATACACCCCTAAAGCGGCAGATACTTTGGGAGAGGTGAGTACTGCTTTTGGGAAAAGGTCATGAGGCATCAGTGTATTACTCCCTGCTAATTCAGAGTTTGGGGGATAGAGCTTTAACTTCTATCCAGAGATTATTGGAGAAAGATGTAAACTTGGTATTGGAGGAGGGAGTGTGGGCTAGGATAAAAAAAAAGTCAAGTGTTACGGCCTTGCCTGGCTCCTCCTCCTGGCTGTGCGCTGTGTCTGTCTCCTACAGGTGAGCTGGGCGCAGGTGTTTGGAGTTGTGCTAATTAGTTCCTGGTCTGGGTCTTTAAAGACGCTTTAGATGAGACTGGGAGAGACAAGACAACACCAGCCTCCGTTGTATCTCTCCCGCACCGTTTAGGATTTTGTTTTGCTTATTTATGGCACTGATTGTTTATATTTTTTCTTATTTCTGTTAAGGCCAATTTCATTATTGGCTGCACAAAGTTTATTCTGTTTAAAATTATATTAATTTAATAAATCTAGTTTATTCCTATTCCGTGTGTGGCCTTTTCCTACTCTGTTGCTTGCGTTGAGCCAGGCTCGTAACAGATTTGGGGATCTCGTCCGGGATTTTGAACCATCGATCGGTAAATATGCGTTTTTTTTGTTGTTTTGCATTTCTTAATTGCGTTTGAGTAGTTATATTGTAGGCCATTTTGATTAATGTGCCAAATTTGTAAACTGTATTCGGATCCTAAGGTGATCCGGCGCAGTAAGGTTGATTGGGCATTTAATGCAGGGTAAATTATTGGGAAAGACACACGCGGATCAGTTTAATTAGGTTTGGATTTTTTTTTGCAGTACATCGGTGCGGGAGACAAAATTTGGTTTGTTTGTGCCTGGGGTTGTTTAAATACAGCCAGGTTATGGTATTAGGGGGTGGTTGTTGGGTAGGTGCGGGCCGTTGCTGTGTTTGCGAGACAAAAATTATGAATAACTAATTGATGGTGTAGCCATTGGAGCTTTGCGAAACCCTGTTAAGCGCTTAACGCTTGTTTGTTATTTTAGTTATTTGTTTTTGTGCTATACCCTGGGCGGAGGGCACAGTCGTGGATGCCTGCTTTACTTGGGGTATGCATGAAGTGGATCGATGTGTGCAGGGCAGCTCCGTTTGTTTTTGTCTTGTAGCTGCAGGTGGCCGCACTTACATTGATAAATGTGCTTTTGTTGTTTTGTTTAAGGGTTAAAGGAAAGGGCAGAGTAAATAAATGGATACTTTGGATAATTTTTTCGCTGCTCCATCAGATCAGGTTTTAGATACGTTGACTAAGGAGCAGTTGTGTGACGTTAGTGAACGTTATAATTTTGAATTGGGCTTGAAGAAAAATGCGAAATTGGTGCAGATAAGGCAGGCTGTCAGAACTAAATTGGCTGAAAGAAAAATTCTCCCATCAATAGCTCCAATGGATGAGTTGGATCCTGAAGGTGCTTCAACGCCATTGGCAACATTGAGTCTCGCAGTAATTTTGGTCTTACCTTTGAACAACAAAAAAAGTTGTTAGAAATGCAACAAAGAGAGAGAGAAGCTGAATGTAGAGAGAGAGAATCTGAACGTGAAGCTGAACGTAGAGAGAGAGAAGCTGTACGTCAACTAGAAATTGCTAAAATCAAAAGTGATATAGAAATTGCTTTAGAACGTCTTAGGTTGATTGCAGAAGGGAAAATTACGGGTGATACCGGTGGCGATGTTCCGACTGGACCAGCGCGCACTCCTGATATCTCTAATATGGCCAGATTGCTTCCAAGGTTTAGTGAGAAAGATCCGGATGTGTTCTTTTCACTGTTTGAAAGTGTGGCAGATGATCGTGGTTTGAGTGATTCTGAACGAACATTGTTACTCCAGAGCGTTCTAGTTGGAAAAGCACAGGAGGCATTTATTGCTTTATCGGTGCCTGAAAGAAGGATTTATAAAAGCGTGAAAGATGCTGTGCTTAAAGTATACGAGTTAGTTCCAGAAGCATATAGACTGCGATTTCGTAATTGGAAGAAGGGAGAAAAGCAGACTTATACAGAGGTAGAAAGAGAGCTGAATTGTCATTTCAATCATTGGTGTGCTGCAGTAGGCGTTTCTACCTTTGAAAAGTTGTGTAATTTAATTGTTTTGGAGCAATTTAGAAACATCCTCCCTGATCGAATCGCAATATATATAAATGAGCGGAAGGTAAAAACAGCAGCAGATGCCGCAGTTTTATCTGATGAATACGTTTTAACGCACAGGCAAAATTTTAAAGAACACAATTCAGGAAGGGGCTACCGCGAGCAACGCTTTGGACGTTTCAGTGAACGTTCAGTATTTTCGAATACTCCCGCTAGTCAGTCTGTTGCCAAAGAACAGTCTCGTGGTAAGGCAGATCCGGATGCTTGTCATTACTGCTTAGAGAAGGGGCATTGGAAGAACGAGTGTCCGGCCTTGAGAGCAAGGGGCCAGAGGAGCAAATCTGGCGCGGCAAGACCTGTTGCTCTTGCCGTTTCGGATGCGCGCGCACGGTCTGAGTTCCTCCACACAGAGATTAGGTCAAACCCTGAAGGGGGTGTGGCCTCCTCTAACTTGTCTGCGGACAGCCTTGTGGGATCTAGCCAGTATAGTGGGTCTGATGTAATTGAAGCCAATGTTAATGATTACTCTCCTTTCATTACAGATGGTTTAGTATCACTGGTGGGCAGTTCTGAAAAGGTGCCAGTTAAAATTCTTAGAGATACGGGGGCTTGTGAATCTTTTCTTCTAGAGTCTGTTTTGCCTCTTTCTAGTGAGTCCAGCATGGGTAATGTTTTGGTGAGGGGAATTGGGTTGCAGGTAGTAACTGTTCCTCTGCATAGGATTGAGCTACAGTCAGACCTGGTTCGGGGTGAGGTTGTCATTGCCGTGCGCCATTCGTTGCCTGTAGATGGTGTACATCTCATCTTGGGTAATAACTTGGCTGGAGAGCGTGTTTGGCGTGATGTACCGTCTCCTGTGGTGGTTAAGAGTGTTCCATCTATCCCATCAGGTACTGATGGGATAGATAGATTTCTATTATAAAGATGCAAAGGTTTATGCATTTTGGCACCTCTCCTGTAGACTCTTAATCTATTGATACACAAGCTGAATGATGAACTCATTTGATTGGTCACACAATATATTAACCCAATTCAAATGTGAGTATAAATAATGCAGTGTTTGGTGACAAACTCATAAACCTTTGTGGTTTAGTTTGTTGCAATAGTTATAGTGACTTTATTTTTGAGAATAAAAACTCAACTTGCCATGCATCGGGGGTAAGCAACCATAATTGTCACAATGGTGACGTTGACAATGTTGAGCTCTACTTTAATAATTGGTCTTGGAGCTTTTTTGGATGTAGACGTTCCTTCTGAAGATATCTTGTGTAAAATCGTCCGTTTTGGGAGACTTAAAGTTAGCTATGGTGCCCAAGGTAGGCCTAGTGTTTAATACCAGGTAGACTCTTAGGATGAGACCCCAAGAGAATTATCCTTTTGGATATTGGTCTAATGTTCTAATGAATCAGATAGTGAGATGCAGGCTTAAAGTGTTTATTAATGAGTGATTTGTGTAACTTGTTCTATTTTAACGATTCCATCTTGCTGAGACAAAACTGAAACAAATTCTGCTTTTTGTGTCTTCAATGTAGTCGATTCCATCACACCGTGGCCGCGCCGCTGACGTCACCATGGGAGTGTTTCAACGGGAGAAATTTACGGGCACCAGCACAATTCTCTCTCAGCGCTCATGTAAGTTGTAATTACAACACGCATATGGTTGTGCATGCAATACATTTACAACGCGGTACGTTGTAACGCGAAGCCGCCGCTTATATGTTAGAGTTTGGATTGCGAGGCTGGTCACAGTCGGTCAGTTTGTTGGCTGAGCTGTTCGCGAGCTAGTCGGTTTTAGCCTGTGTGACGTTAGCAGACTAGCCTGGCTATTCGCCTGGAGCTCGGGCACGCTGCGAGATCAGGTGCAGCAGGTCAGACATCACCAAAACCTTAATTTACACTAATTTATCTCACTGCTAACCGCTCCTAATCCAAATGATCCGCTGTTTTGGTGTATGGTGCTAAAAGATCCTCCACTCAAATTGCTTACTCGCTTGATCTGATGATGTTGGGTGTCTGTAAATATCATTGACAGACGTTAACATACAGCTTGTAATATAACTGACTCACGGGTTTTAATGGTTTGTTGTTCTTCATTCCGCTTGAGTGCTTTAAGTGCAATGTTTATGTTTTTTCACCAGTCTCGGCTGATGAGTGTGTGCAGCGGTGCGTTGTACCGACATTTAATAGTATTAGCCTGGGTTGGGCGTAAACCGTCCATCTATCAGCTAGCCGGGCAGCTAACTCTGCTAACGACTGCTTTAACGGGCAGTTCATGAAAATGATCAGATTAATTCAACCCTGGGGCACATTCGTTGGTCTCACATACTCAAATGTGTTTGTATTAATGTTTAAACCGCCCGTGTTACATGTCATTTCTTAAAATGTCACTGACACTCGAGTTTTACTGCCAAGACGAGTGAGGTCAGTGTTTGTTAGCTTCATACACATAGCCAGTCATGTTTATCAGTTTTTGACGATGTGATTTAATTTTTTGTTTTGAGCATCTGGGTCTGTGTGCCCCCCACAACTTGGTTGTTAGACCACTACTCGAAAGTAAAATCCGTAATATTTGAGAACTTATTCCTTTTGGTATTTCAATATGCAAAGATTTCTTGTTTCTGGACAAGGCAGTATTTCCTCAAACCTTATCTAGAAATCAAGAATTGTTTGTGTTTTACCACACAAGGCCTGGTATCACTTTGCTTTGAGCACACACAATTATTTCAGACATCACAACGGAAAAGTATATGTAGGGTTACTTAAAAATGTAATCTGGAGTGGAATACAATACAATAAAAAGGTAAATTGTAATGTATTCTGTTAGATTGCTCTGTGTCAGTAATGTGATCTATATACTTTAGTTAGATTACTACTTTAGCACTGACTTCATTTGGAACAAGTGAAAAAATACAGTAAGACAAAATACACTTATATTATACTCTCTCTCTCTCTAAAATAAGATCAACTTATGCTGTGTTACTTCTAAAACAACAAAGTAAATATATCTTAAGGATTTTTAGATTACAGGATAACAATACAAAAATTCTCACCAGGAATAAGATTGTTGCTGTAGTCTTACATCTTTGCCCTGAAATCCAAGGTGTTATTAGAGAGTGGGAGAGCAAGAAAGATCTAATATGGTTTTCTTGATTAATACATAACCATGCCTGGTACAGGTGCATTTAAAAGGGCTTGCCATAAAGCTAAATATGCGTATGACCAGTTTACACAAGGTAAAATTTCTGCTTCTCCACTACAAAACTCCACAGAGGCCCCATTTACACCTTGCATGAAATGCATTTTTGGTGATCGGATCGCTATCGGATGGCACTTGACCACATTAAATGCCAGTTGTAAATAACCCTAAGACGCATTGCGATTGGAACACTGAAAACTCATTTAGAGGTGCTCATTGACAGATTCTGACCACGTTCATAAGTGTAAATGCATATGCATTTTTGGTATCCGGATAGTGTACATTGTCTATGCAAGTTATTAATCATGTGATGAGGTTACGCTGCAGTTGTCCATTGTTAGTGTTTTTGGCGTCCCAAATTTTATCATTGGTGTCCACTAAAAACTGTTTAGTGAAGTAAAACCTTGATTGTTGAAGTTGATCCATCTGTGTTTTACAAATTCCCTAAAAGATGGAGAATTTTCAGTATCCACACCCTTTGATATAATATGTAAGTAGAGTTTTCTATTTTGTGTAGGTTTCTTTGATCGGCTGTGTATGACTGCCAGGTGTAAATGCAATCCAGCTAAAGAATATCCAGACACAATCCTGATCCGAAAAGACATTGCATGTTAATACAAGGTTTTTGCTAAGTGTGGCCAAGTACACATCTTTTTCTGAACGTATGTAGGTTCTTCTCAATGGTTTCATGCAGCTTTGAAATTGTTCTTTTGAATTGACCTAAGAGGTCAGTGTATTGCGTTTCAATCTTCTACGGTGCACACGTCTTCTCGTCATCCGGATTTGCAGTTCAGTGTTCACCAAACTTGAACTTTCCTCCGCAGAGTAGTGCAGAATTTTCGCATTTGCTTGCATTTCCGGTCTCCCGCATTCACATACCTTTTGAATGGATGTGAACTGTAATGTGACTGTCTTTCCTGAAATATATGCCTTTTTAATTTTTCCAGCATGTAATATTCCTACATTTATGGGGGCAAGTTAACTGAAGTGTCAAGAGGACCGCTCACCCATCACTGAGGGTCAGTCATCGTCTATGTGCAGATGAAACCATTTTGGATTACCTCTAAGATTTATCCACCGTATCAGTTTGCTTTGTTGGAAGACCAAGCAGGCCTACTGATGACTGGGACTGAAGGTATGGAGAGTTGCTTATGTCCTTCATCACCTTCTATTTTGTACAGGCACAGGGAGAACAATTGTTGGTTTGTTTCACTGTGAAATATTTTGCAAGTGAAGCTATTAAATATAGAGCCAGACTGATGAATGGATGTTTATAATGCTATGGTTGTGCTGACTGTCCTGGATGTGTTTACTGTAGTGGGGTGTGTTATTGCTCAAAGACATTCACATATACAGACATAGTGATGTGACCTTGGCAAGCCATATGAACAGGAGTGAGGGAGAGGGAATGAGCTGACCCATTTCAAACAAAAATACTCCTTCAAAAACCACTGTATTTTCTGTGTATGCATGCCACGATTCATTTTTCTTGACTAAAAATCCTGTTGATTTATCTGCATATTTTAAAATATGACATTTAAATAATTGTTGGTTGATTTTATTATTTTAAAATGCTTGAAATAATGGCCATTTAAGATATGTTATAGAATATTAAAAAATGTTTACAGATTTGAAGTAGGTTATGTTACTTAAGTCTGCCTCCTTCATTGAAATGGTTTTTGACCATTATTTTTTTTTCTGCTCTGCTTTCTTAGACTTCCGAGCACCTAGTGTCTGGTCTCCCCTCAGGACTGAGCAAATAACATCTCTCTCACAACACCGCCCTGGTCTCAAGTCAAATACTGTATGCTTTAACCATTAATACATGTATCAACCCAACTCATTGTAATGGCCACTTTTGAAAACATTGATTTGAGGACCTTTAGTAAAAAAATATATATATCTTGTTGACATTGCTTTTTTTTTTTTATTTGGAAATGTGGCCTTTAGTTGATCCACAAGTAACTAAACGCATTCACATTGTTACAAATTAATTAGTAATTTACTTTGGAATTCCTTCCGTTAAAAGTTTTCCAAGAGCTCTATGGGTCCATTTACACTGTCAATGATCGGATTACTATCCGATTGAATAAGCTCGTTACATTTACACCTGACAATATCAATGTGTCTCCACCAAACAAATATAAATCCGATCTTCAATTCCCTTACTATATGCAAATAACATTTAGTTCTCTTCCGTGATTATGCTAAGGTTGGGCCGAAAAACGAAAAGATGTGATTTTATTATTTGATTCCATCTGACTTTGAACAGCGTGCATGCACCCCCACCACCATCACGTCATCTGCGCTCATTGTCTGTGTAGTTTCAGGCCTTGTCCACACTAATCCGTTTTCTTTTGAAAACACATCTTTTTCTCTCCGTTTTGGCCTTCCATCAACACTATTTTTGTCTGCGAAAATTGAGCTTTTTGAAAACGCACTCCAAAGTGGATAAATTTGAAAACGGCAATATGATGCAGGAGAGTCAACGCTTAAATACTAGGAAGGTCTGGTAACAAGAATGTTGCTCAAGCTGATTGTTTATACATTTATTATTTTGGGCTGCAAAACATCTAGATATAACAGGTGTGACAACCCCAGGGTGTTCTTGGGTGTGCGCTTGGCTTGTCAGACTGCTGTTGTGTTGAATATGATTGTTGTAGAATAGCTGTGCCAGGCATGTGCATCACTCTGTCACTTGTCTGTTTAATTATGCATGTAGGACACAGACAAATCAACACTCTTCTCCGGGTATGGCTTCACATACACAACAGTTAATTCACAGCACTGCGTGTCACCTTGCTCTCATGCCACTCCCACATGTGTTGGATGCTATGTTTCTGAACTAAACGAGGTCAGGGTTTATTTGCTGCACTCCAGTGTATGGCACAGGTTTGGACTGATGTTTGGACATGTTTCACATTTTCTGTATGGCCATGGATGGTTGATCATGGTATGGGGTTTACATTCACAAGACTGTATTTGGGAATGCTTACTGTTTGTGAAGGGTAAGAAACGTACTTCCCAGAACACTCGATAAGGTGAGGTAAGGCTTGCATTCATGAAGGGCTGGAAGCCAGTGATATTAAGAGTTGATATAATTATGGACTGAGTGATGTGGTAGTGCAGTAAGAGGGTTCATGTGTGTTGAAGTAAGCTGAATAAAGAGGATTAGGGCAGGCTGTTATTCTGTCTGAGGCCATTCCTAAGCCTGAGCTTCACTGTCAGACTCAACGAATCTCGATTGAACCCACCTGAAACCTCTAGAGAATGGAGAGAGCTTGTTGTGGACTTTTTAATGATTTAATGCAATATTTGCTCACAGCAGTTTGCAAAATTAGTTTCCCAAATTGTATAAAGGGAAATTAATTTATTTTCTGAATCAGGCAGTATACTGTGTCTAGGGGTGTAACGGTATGATGACATCACAAATTGCCATGGTATTACGGTATTGAGGTGCATTGATGAGAAAATTAGCAGTTTAATATTTGGTTATGAAATATATCAAACACCCATATTTCAGTTATAACCAATTCTTGAACTTTATATTTGATTTCTTCAACTTTAATCATTAAATTTTTGATCTTTAATATCAGGGCACTCTCTTAATCTGACAAGGTAAAATTTAAAGGAAGTAATAAAAAATGGGTAAAACGATAAACTAAAATTGCAACATGTACAGTAGTCAGTATTATAACTAAAATATTGTATGATTTATGAAACCTGAGTAATTCAATTAACAATTCAGATAATTTATTCAGATCAGTAATTTATTGCAGGGTTTTTCCTGCATAGGGAATTACTAGACGGCCGCCTCTGTCAATTTTCGTGCCACATCCAGCTGTCTACAAAAATCTGGTGGGCGTCTTCGTGGAAAACACTAACAAGCATTGCACTTGGTGATTTGTCATTTGTAACTACAAATCTCGGCAATAATAATAAAATAATTCCGTTGTCGAGTAGTCGCTTGATGTTGTTTAACATAACCATCATATAAAACTATAATGATGACACGCGAGAGGAGTGCAGCGCAGCAGCTCGAGTGTCTGATAGAAACACAGATCACAGCTTGGTGATATCTTTATTTCATCCTTAAAGTTCAAATAATACGGGAGCATGACTTGTAAATAAACACAAACTCCAAAACTGTCATTCTCTGTGCGGTCAGAGCTGCTTCAACCAGTCGCGGAAGAGACCCAATCTGAGCGGGAGTCGAGACCGGGAGAGATTTAAAGTTCCACCAGCTGATGTGCACTAACACAAAGACGCTAGTCTCTCACCCCTGCTGTCTGCAGCTTGCAATGTGTTGCATCGTTGATGAGATCATCATGATAAGATCAATCTTATGTGAAAAATAACACAAAGTTTATTTGATTCTGTGTAAATGTTACCTATTCTGGCAATACCATCAATAAGAATTTCAACAGTATGATAATCATCCATTTTAAAATGAATATATTGTGAAACCTTGAGCATTTTTATTAATTTGGCAGATGTTTTTATCCAAAGCGACTCACAAAAGAGGAATACATTATAAGACCACCATCTTAAGGAGACGGTGGTGCGATAAGTGCTTCACTAGTATCAGAATAGTATTCAAGACAGATTAAAGTGCAACAAGAATTTTATTTTTTTAAGTGACTGGTTAAGTGCTCATGGAAAACCAAGTGAGTCAGCTTCACGGATGGATTTGGGAAGGTAATTCCACCAACTTGGTATAATTAAACCAAAAGAAATAGTTTTGGTGCCTCTGTGTTGGTACAACAAGGCGCGTTCCCTAGCCTGCCGCATGCTTCTGGTGTGTGTGTGTGTGTGTGTGTGTGTCTCCTGAGGTACCCCAGTAATTTTCTGACTTCGACACCTCTCCAGGCTACCTTGAAGGGCCTACCTGAGAGAGTAATTAAACCAGTCAAACACCGTTCCTGTGATGCCTAGAGTACAGAGGGTGGAGTGTATGATCTGATGATTGACTGTGCCAAAGTCTGCAGAAAGGTCCAATAGAATCAGGATGGATAATCTGGATCCAGCTCTCACCTGTATCAGCAACTCTGTGACCGACGTCAGGGCAGTATCGGTGGAGTTTCTTCTTTTGAAGCCTGACTGACTGCCATTCAGCAGCTTCTGTGAGAGATCTGATTGAAAACTGCCCTTCAAGTGTTTTTTTTTTTTTTTTTTTTTCATTAATGGGATGAGAGAGACTGGTCTGTAGTGTTCAACTTGTGTAGGGTTAAGTGCAGGTTTTTTCAGCAGCAGGGTTACTCGAGCCTAATGTCTAAATCTAGTGGGGAAAAATGCCTGTAAGTAGATGTTAGTCATATGTGTGAGTGATGAATGCAGGTAGGATGGACTGAGATGGCCTGGAGAATTTGGGAATGAATGGGGTCAAGCGAACTGTTGGTGGGGTGGTTGGAGAGGAGGAGTTTAGAGACTTCAGTGTCAGTCAGAGGAGAGAACATGGAGACTGAAGAGCTGCATACAGGAGGCGGGTATTTGACAGGGTGTGGTGCTGAGAATGTATTTCTGTAGAGGTAGAGACTGCAGTGTAAAGGCATGAGGGTGATATAATATAGATGGGAGAGTCATGTTGAATTGAACAAAGTAGTGATCAGAGACATGTAATGGAGTAACAAGAACATTTGAGTTGGTACATTTAGGTGTAAAAATGAGGGATTGCCTGATGTGTGAGTTGCTGTAGTGCTTAGTCTTTCCAAGTCAAACGAGGCCAGAAGAGCATGAAGTTCAGTGGCCTGGGGCTTGTCTTGGTGCATGTTGAAATCTCCAAGAACCACAAGTGGCCTACCATCTTCTGGGAAGGAGGACAGAATGACATCCAATTCCAGAAAGTTTGCCAGCTGACCTGGAGGGCGATAGATGATGACAACAACTGATTTTTGTTGGTTGCATTTGAAGGGGATTTTACGGTTAAGACCCAAGGACTAGATATGATGAATGAAGACCAGGAGTCAGAGATGCAATCAATTGAAGATTTTACTGAAGAATAGTTTGCCGTTTCATCCGCAGAAGTCAGCTTCACACTCACAAGGAGTTCGTAGGCCACCCTTTACACATTCTCATTACAGCAGCAATTATACTCTCACACAAGTCACTAAGGTACATCATCATGTCAGGTTGAATGATTCTGATTGTTTAAGACACAGATAAACTTTAAAAATGTCCACATATGGGCTGTTAGCCAGAAGTATATCTATATTGATTATCAGGATGTCAGTCAAATCCCGGTTTAGGCAAAAAGATACCCACTGAGGTCACCAATCTGAGGTACTATATGCCAGTTTGTTCTGTCAGATGGTCATCTCCCCTCCCCTGCTTGCAAGTTGTTCACATCAGGTCAAAAAAGAGTAACAGAAGCACACTCTAAGATACACGGCGTCTTCAAGTTTGGATTTGGTCGAATTCTAACTCTAACCAGGAAACCTTCCCAAATATACTGATTAGATATGCTTTCTTTCAGTAAGAGGCTCAGACAATATTCGTCATTATTCTCTAGTGATTGAAGATGAAAAGTAACGTAAATGCATTAACTAAGAACTGTCACGTAGGCAACAGGCCTGAGTGACCCCTGTGACCTAGGCAGTCAGGGTTGGCTAGAAGTGTAAATGTAGGTTTTATATAGGCTTTTCTTATAAACCCAGAGAGAGCACATTTCACACATGTCATTTTATAACTGGTAAATCTCATAAGCCTGATATTTACAAGGATAAATATTGATTAATAACTCTTTACAAGTGTGTGTGTGTGTGTGTGTGTGTGTGTGTGTGTGTGTGTGAGAGATGCAGTGGAATCCAGAATCACCCCCCTCACGTTGTAGAAATAGCATGGAATTCAAAAGGTATATTGTTATATATGGCACTTTTCCGTGCCATATATAACGTTACGTTTTGACTGCTCGCTTTTCTGAGCTTGCTTTTCCACTGCAGTTTAGTACCAACTACGTGGGTGGGATTATAGACTGATCGTCAAAGTTGCGTCGCCTCAACTGCCGTGAAATCATCTTAAATGTGACACAAACATTACTCACAAAAAAATAATACGACTGCTAGCTCATTGTGATGCATAAAGCAGTTGTTGCATGGTGATTTTGGGTGCATGGGAACAGTTAAATTTGCCTGGTTGTTATAGCAGCAAGCTTTCAAGCAGAATATAGAGTTAACGTAACAACGTACAATCCTCTGCCGTGGCCAAAAATACGTTTTTTGCATAATCAGTTCAGAATATCTTTACATTATTTTGTGGAATTAATTGGGTGTGCTCTTTATTGTAAAGAGAAGCAAACATCTAACTACACCTTATTTCAATATAAATGTAAGAAACTTTATTATGAACTAGTATACTGGATAATGTAGCAGTAAAATTAACAGTAATTCCAGTATAAGTCATCAGTAGAAAAGAAGCGTTGTTTTTTTTTATTTTTTTTTTTTTATCTGGACTTCAGATATCTTTGTTTTTTTTTGATAAATTTAGTTGTTATGGTGCATTCACATACAACGCGAAGCGAGTGTTTTGCATGGCACGATTACATACAAAGTCTCGA
Organism: Xyrauchen texanus; assembly: GCF_025860055.1. Lineage (NCBI taxonomy): Eukaryota > Metazoa > Chordata > Actinopteri > Cypriniformes > Catostomidae > Xyrauchen > Xyrauchen texanus. The sequence continues at coordinate 27,746,531 of NC_068314.1, read as the reverse complement.
ACATGCAAACTCACTTAATTTGTGTGAGAAATCCACATGACTCGTTGTCGTAAAAGCCTATCAGCATTGAGATTGCCCGGACGTAGTAGCAGAAGAAATCTGGAAAAATTTATGAAAAAATTGTTGTAGCGGTTTGTGGACACCCGGAATTGTATGACACAGCATAATACATGTACAGAGACCAGATGAAAAAAGACATCACTTTGAAGTGAGCGAGGAAGTTGGACTACCTGGTAAGTTCTGAAAATATGTGTGTCTACTTGATTCCAGCTATTGGTTGTACTTTAATACGAACAAAGTTGTAGAAGCCCCTCCTCCTGTCCTTTTCCGGTAGAGAAGGGGGAATACTGCGAATGCACCATAAGACATCAGTCCACTTTCATTTACACAGTTATTTTTTGGAACCCATTCAACCTAAATATTACAATTTATAAACAAATGATAATAATATATTATAATAGTAATATATCTCAATCGTGCACCTTTAACATTTAAACCCTCACACTTTTATTTTGACATTCTAAAACAAACAAAAAAAGCCTATAGTGGTGTTCTAAATGCATATTAGAAGTGAACCAAACTATTGAGCATCTGAGACGTTGTTCTTGAGTAGTGCTCAAATATTGCACTCCGCTGTGAAGGCTAAAAATAGCCACGCGTGTGTGTGTGTGTGTGTGTGTGTGTGTGTGTATAAACAGCGCAGCGCCATTCACTGACGTGCTGGAGCTGCTCGTGCATTTTGTATATTTACTTATTAATCGCAGCCTTTTGTGATTCACAGAGATATTGCACATTTTAAGTGGCTTTTAATAAAATACACAAGTCATATGAACTACTTTAATGGTTCATTTATGTCATTTTTGGAGCTTGACCGTAACGAACATGACTAACACACAGTATCGGATTTGGATCGGACTCGTCGGACCGATACCCGATCCATCTAAAAGCTTAAGTATTGGAGCCGATACCTGATCGGTGCATCCCTACACTGCTGGTAGGTCTGCTGGTAGCTGTGTGCAGCCAACAGCTGAGACACATCCTGAAAAACTTTTTTGTTTTGCATCATTTTGTTCGTTGCTAACGAGAGGATCGTCTACACCTGTTATTGACCACCGTGTAGTTTTGCGCACAGCCATTTCTTTTTACTATTTGAAAGTCACCTGAAGGAATGATACTGCTATCACTTTTGCTAATTTTAAACTAGTGGGTTTAATGTCACAGATCCAGTGACTCTGGTAGTGACTATTCTCTCTGACCAATCAGTGATCTGTAGAGTTTTGACGTCACATTTAGGCTCAGCTCGCTTGGAACCTCGACCGAGTAGAAGTAGCAGGTTCTATCCACAGTGGAAAACCCCCAAAAAGCAAGCAGAGTCGAGTAGAGCTATAGTGCAGTGGAAAAGCCCAAATAGAGAGGAGTGTGGTGAAAATGTCCAGTTGTTTTGAATGAGCAAACCTGTTCCCCCACCCCTTCCGGTGTGTCGAGGGGTGTGAGAAGTTGTTGGAGAGTGCAGCGGGTATTGCTGTATCCTCTGGATGTATCCATGTTTCGGTCAGTGCGAGGATGCTGAGGGTGGACTGTGTGGTGAAGACTGGAATGATGTCCGCTTTGTTCACAGCTGACTGGCAGTTCCAGAGTCCCACTGAAAAAGTGTGGAGCAGGTGCTGTTATGCAGATTGGCCGTATGTTGTGTTGGTTGCATTGTGTCTCGCATATTGTAGAAACTGTCTGTAATGGGGATGTGCTTGAGGGCACATGTTATTCGTGAAGTAAACCTATTACAACCTCAATTCTGAAAGTTGGGATCGTATGAAAAATGCTAATAAAAACAAAGTGATTTTGAAAATTATAATCATGCTTTGCTGAATTGAAGCACTACAACTACACATGATTGGTTTTTCACTGATTTTTAAAAATGTACAGTAATTTCAAATCTGATAATTGTAACACGCTCCAAAAAAGTTGGGACAGTTGATTGTTTACCACTGTGAAACATCACCATTTGTTCTAATAATACTTAAGCATTTGGGCACTGAAGACACAAGTTAAGTTTAGAAAGTGGAATTTTCCCCCGTCATCCATTTATAAAGGTCTTTAGCTGCACAATTGTACAGGGTCTTTGATGCCGTATGGTGTACTTCATAATAAGCCACACATTCTCAATTTGAGACAGGTCAGGACTGTGAGCAGGCCAATCTAGCACCCACACTCTCTGCATACACAGCCATGCACTAGAAATCCGGGCAGTATGTGGTTTGAAGTGCAATGCAGAAATGCAGGGACTTCCCTGGAAAAGACTGCTGAATGGCTGTAAATGTTGCTTCAAAATTTTTACATACCTGTCTGCATTCATGGGGCTCTCACAAATGTGTGAATGACCCATGCCATGGGCACTGACACACCCCTAGCCCATATAGACACCATTTCCTCTTTGGCCTGGATAACACAACGACTTCGTTTTTCAAAAACATTTTGAAATGTGGACTCTTCAGATCAAAAAAACACAGTTCCACTGTTCTACTTTCCATTTTAAGATGAGACCGAACCCAGAGAAGTTGGCAGCGTTTCTGGACAGTGTTGCTGTAGGGCTTCTACTTTGCAAAGTAACTTGCAGCGGTGAATTGTGTTGACTAATTGAAAAAAAATGTACTAAAGTAACCCCAAGGTGACGTTTATGATATCCATTACAGATGAATGCTATTTTTTTAGACAGTGATGTCTGAGGGATCAGAGATCATGTGCATTCATAAGTGATTTTCGTCTTGCCCTTTAGCATCTTTCATACTTTCCCAACTTTTCCGGAATTGGGTTTGTTGAATGTAGAAGGAAAATATAAGAGAATAAATACAAATAAAAGATACTTCAGTGTTATGGTGAGTGGTGCCTTGATGGTATCGTTGCTCGATGAACTCTTACAGGTAGACTCCCTTGTGTAAAGACCAGCAGCACTTTACACAAGCAGTGCTTTACACGAGGGCTACCACTTCCACTGCCGCATTCACGTCAAATATATACATGCTGTTAAGTGAAAAGCTGGATAAACGCAACAGTGCACCGCAAACAATGCTAAACTTTAGCAATATATAATGCTCTAAAACAAGTAAATCACTGTTTATAGACCCACTAAAAACTACTAGTTTTACCCACAATAGACAAACAATTCTAAATCTAGCAGTGAATACCCTGGGACAAGTAAAACATTTTTTACCAAACACGTTTAAGCAATGCAAGTTCAACACTGTAAACAAACTGCTCAAGTCTAGCAATGAATACCACTCTACAACAAAGGAAAACCATTAAATAAACACACTTGCATGCAACTGAAGACTCCTGTAGATGGATCGCTTCTCCTTGAAAGAGTTACATTCCTAACCATGTCATCTAATGATTTAATCAGAAAGAATATTAATGTTCCTGGTAATTGCTGTTCAAAATGAGGAAATCTGCTACCAAAATAATTTCATTAAAATCCAAGTTTGAGCCCACCCTGTTGTCATTGTTTGACTCTTTATCATTGCTCTGAATGTGTATAATTGAGTTTTGTTAGACAATATGTTGTGTCTGCAATCCTTGTGTGTCATATTAGATTGAATCCAGTCTGATAGTGACAACCATTTTCTTCCACAGCCAACCGTGAACTGTGAGCCTGCGGAGGCCAGGCTGGACTAATGGTAGGAGGCACTGTTCAACTCTCTGAAACCTCAAGTTACTGCACATCATATTGTTCTAAACGATTTTTGTCTTTCAACATGTAATTTAGTACTGTCCATTAGAGTGAATTCCAGCATGCTGTGTTTATTTAAACTAATTCGATAATGAATTAAATATGGAGTTGTCCTTGATGGATACATTATTGGTTGAGAGGCCATATGGGGCTGTAGTATTTCCTCTGCTCCAAAGGGTTATTACCACTGAATGTTTGACACCCTGCCTAAGCTCACTTCTGTGTTTAACAGTGCCATCACTCATTGTCATGCTGAATCCTCTACTGTCCTTTTGCTTTGTGTGTGTGTGTGCTTTTTAATCTTATCATCAGGGGATTTGATAAGGATTTATGAAGAAATTTCTGCAATGAGTTTCACTTAAAGGGTCTGAAATTTTGTGGGTAAATGCAACCTGAAGTGTGGAAAATACTGTTCTAATAAAATTGGCAAATACCTCTATGGTGTCAAGTGCTCTTAAGACAGTTGATCCTATGAGCATTTCAGAAATTAGTACCCTCCTTTTTTCTTTGTAGTTTTGTCATACATCATTCGCTTGGCAACACCCATATTTGTAGACTGTTAGTAGTCTGTCTAAAGTGATATTACTGTTCTAGTTTTAGTTGGTTGGCTCAGAAACATGAAGGTGTGGCTTTTTTTTTTTTTTTTAAATCCATTACCTTTGCTGTCACTCATTTTATTGGGGAGTCATTCTTTTAATGACCTCATCAAACAAAATGTAATCAATCTACAACAGGCCAAAGTTAAAAATATCAAACGTATCTTCCTGCCTCTATGCCAACCAATGTGCTGCTGTTATGACAAAGCTGAAGTGTGTAATTTCTGCACAACTAGTAACTCCAAACATAAATGCAAAAATAAAAGTTTTCAGCATTTCCTCGATCGAACAAACAGCCTTTCCTGCCCCCAACTTACGCCATTGGTTGAGTCAGTGTTGCTTTAATTGGTCGCTCAAAAAGCAAATTTTGTAGCACCACTGAGACAATTTGTACAGTTGAGGAAATCTACCTATGAATTTATTAATTTTAAGTTGTCTCTGCATATTAAGCTGGGGGAGGAGAAAGTATTTTGACAGTGAAATAGTTACACACTTCAGGTTTAATTTGAACGAAAGTAATTGTTGCTTGTGGTCCATTTGCATACAGCTGCATGACATAATCCATTTTATTTTCCTTCTGTGGTAGACAAGCATGACTTTGCACCAAAGCACAGATGCATGTACACGCTCTGAGTCCACCTGACTGCTACCACCCTCTGCTTCCTGGCTTTTGAATCAGCCTATCAGAGGGGTGGTGGAGGTGGGGCTTAGCTGGAGCCCACTCCTTTGCTGACCCTCTGAGTGAGACTGGTGCCTCCTGATGGACCAGGGTGGTAGCGAGCAGCCTTGGGTGGAGGAGCCAGACTCTGGAGGTCGAGCAGAGCGGGAGGTGAGCAGGAGGGCATCCGAGCCTGATCACGGCTTGTCCAAAATTACCCACAATGCCTTGGAAAACATGGGTGTGCTGGGCCATGGTCTGAAGCAGTTCTTCCAACCTCAGCGCAGACGCTCGTCTGTCTCGCCGCACGACTCTGCCTCTTCCTCCACAGGCCCCATCCCTGAGCCTCCCGAAGCGGGGCCAGAGTTTGGGGAAGCGCCAGCCCTTATGGTCTGCGCCCCTAACTCTGACCTCCATACTTCCGCACCCCCTGCAGCTCTGAGCCGTGTGCTGCAGCAGATTCGAGGCCCCCCCATAATGAAGAGAGGGACCAGCCTGCAGAGCCGGCGCATCAAGGCAGGGGGGGGAGGGGAGCCCCCCCAAAAAGGCAGCCCCCAGATCCACAGGCGCAGCACCACGGAGACCTTGCTGCAGGCCGGACGGCCACGCTCCTCCTCCACCACAGATACACCCAGCAGCCCGGCTTTGGCAGACATGTTGCTGACTTCTGGGTACCACTCCACTGAGGAGACTGAACGGGTGAGTACTACATTAACTTTATAGGGGCTTTTTTTATTTCATAACATAGTGGGAGACTGGAAACGAGAGAGGAGAAGAGGGGGTATGGGATCTGAAAAGGACCTTGAGTTGGGACTCAAACTCAAGTCACCCATGATTCTACTGCACCATATTTCTGAGCACTGTCCGGCTGTGGATCTCACGATATAATTGGTAACCATCTTCCATCATTTTAAAGAGAAAGTTATCCCAAAAAGTCTCATAATTTACTCATTCTCATGCCATTTCAAACCCGTATGAACTCCCATGGAGTACAGAAGGAGGTGTTCTCTCGTAGTACTCATGAACGTGCAATGGATGTCAAAATTTGCACTGAAATGACTTTTTGATGAGAAGCAACCCTGAAATCTATGCCTTCAGGCAACTTGGAATATGATACACGAGTGACATGAGCTATTGATATTGAGTCCCTTTAGACTTTCAAGTGAGTCACTATCAACTGCCATTGTATTGAAAAGTCAGACCCCTATATTAATTAAAATATATTGTGTGTTCTACATAAGGAAGAAAGTTATATGGGTTTATGAAGACATGAGGTAGAGGAAATTATGGAAATTTTCCTTTTTGTGTGAACTATTCTTTTAATACAAACTTGGTGTCAGTTTTTAGCATCTCCAGTAATCCGTAACATTTTACTTACATTTCAGATTTGAGTAATCCTATCATTTGTAATATTTTTTTTAGACAAATCTCACAATCCTTGTGAAAACATAATTACAATGGCTCTGCTTGCATAAAATTGTTAAATAATGTTAGATTTGATCTTCCAGAAAATCACTAGTATGTGATAGCAGGTTGTTTAAATGTAACATGCAGTCAAATTGAAATTTGACTAATCTATATAGACCGCAATCTTTTGCATGTTGTTTGTGTCGGTCAACTTGTCCATCCATCCTGGAGGTTTCTTTAGTGTTCACAGGTCAGGAAGCTTGTGTGGCAGGTCACCATGTTCTCTAAGCCTTGCTATATTTAGCAAAGTCATTTGGTGCACTTTAGTTCACAGTGCATCTTTAGGTATAAATTAAAACCAGTGCCTTTTCATCCCCTTTTTTCCCAATCAGTATGTGGGATCTGGGAAACTTTTTGCTCTTGTGTCCTCAAGGATTCATTCAAGGTTAAGTTTGCTCATGCATGACCAGCAACTATGTTTAGAAGTGCAGTTCGAATTTTTGCAAAACCAGTTACTCTTCTGCACAGCCTTCTACTATCAGTATGTATTTTAGCTGCGTCTGCTCACTCAAAATAGCCATTGTCTTGCTCCGTATTTTACCAAGAGAAATGTTGACTAAGACATCTGTGTTATGTCTTGAGGGTAATTATGCTTGCATTTCATAGTACTATCCTTTTAGGAATGCCATTTTCAAAAGCAAAGCATTTCCACCAGATACACTAAAGGATTTTTGTCTGCCAAAGTAATTCAACTCTCCTTTTGTTGAGCTTTGTGGGACCATCCACTATGTTCATCTCAAGGGAGTGTTCAAACAAAAGCCCTGTCATTTATTTCAGACCACTCTTTGAGCCTATTGGGGGTGTTTAGGTGGATCCGCAAGGGGCAATATGCTGCCTTTTATTTTAAGTTGAAAAATGGTAGTAGAGAGCCGTTTTCCATCTGCAAGCCCCTATCTTCTTAACAGTTTTGTCTTCAGAGCAAAGTTATTTACCTAGATTTGGTTGTTCTGAGCTTTAGCTGCATGCTATAATATGTTGTTTTCAGTGAAACTTGAGGCTAATGTATATTGTCAGTGAGTTAGCTTAACTATAAGAGGCTTTAATGCTTTGTTAATCAAACAGAACTCTTGACTAGTTAGGTTTGAAAATTCCAACATAAGTCAAGTGTAATGGCAGAGGTGCAGTCCACAGGTATCATCTGGGTCTTATCAAATGGGCTGTTGGCAGTGTGATCAGTTCACCAATTTTCCTTCTATGTGCATGCCCATATAGATAAGAAATCAACTTGTGTGTCTTATATCAAATTACACCGCAAATAGGAAAACTAATAATTTGCAGCAAACATTTTACCTCATTGACAATAATTGGTTTAGACACAATAGAGCAATGCTGTTGGAGGTCTTTTGCTCATTTATAATCATGCATTAAAGGATGCTTGGATCACCCTAGCTGTCTTATCTACGATCAGCAAAAGCCATATAATCGGGTTTCGCCTATCAGCGGTCGATAGGTGGAGGGACAGAGTTCATTTTGTTGCAAAGATGTACTAAATATTTCACATGATCAAAGCTTACTTAAATTCAAATATTACATATGCAAAATATACTTGAAATACTCTATTCAGTTGTTTAAATGTTGGTTTCCTTTTTTTCTTTCAAAATTTATACTGTGGTGGAGTGTGCCATTCTTTATCAGTGAGTTACGAATACCCTGCATTATCTCAGAACTTTGAGGGCTATGTCATGGTACAGAGGTCCAAACAGTTACCGTCAACCGAGACCGGTGTAGTCACTCAGGTAGTAGTAGAAAGTGGCAATGGTTTCAAGATGGACTGCATTGAAAGTGAACCGCCAATAATGGTAATTTATTTTAGTTTTTGTTTGTGTGATAAGTATTGAAATATATGAATTTCATTTTACTATGACTAATGAGCTTGGTTATTGCTTTTGTAAGATAACTGTTGAGTAGGCTAGACAATAGAGCTGTCATACTGTATATTGCTGTAAAACCACTGTGATACGATTCACTCCATGATATGTCACGATTCAGCACTTTGTGATTCATCGTAATTGGGCTGTGGAAGAAACTTGCCTTCATTTTGGTCAAGAAAGGCTCATTAAAGAAGCACCTATGACAACACTAAATGTTTTTTTGTTTTGTTTTTTTTTTCAGATTTGTGTGTATTTTTCATTAATTGAACTGTAGGAAATGATGTAGCAGACATTAATAAATACAAAGTATCAATGCAATGTCCTTAGAAAAAGAATCCCTACATATGATTCTATTGACACTGCTGTATATCTTTTGTCTTTCATTCACAGCAAGATCGTTTGGAGGTGTCTGGCCTGGCCATATCTCCAAACGCTCTGTCATGTAGTTCAGATGGTGGTCAGTATGGTGTGGATTCAGTGGATGGCACCCCTGACCCTCAGCGCACCAAGCAGGCCATCGCCCAACTGCAGCAGAAAATCCTCAAACTCACAGAGCAGATCAAAATAGAACAAACAGCAAGAGACGACAATGTAGCAGAGTACCTGAAGCTGGCCAACAATGCAGACAAACAGCAGAGCGCTCGAATCAAGCAGGTGTTTGAAAAGAAGAACCAGAAGTCCGCACAGACCATCCAGCAGCTACAGAGGAAGCTGGAACATTACCACCGCAAGCTTAGAGAGGTGGAGCACAATGGAATACCACGCCAGCCCAAAGATGTCCTGCGAGACATGCACCAGGGTTTGAAAGGTGTGGGTGCCAAGGTAATGTCGTGTGTGTGTTTTCACCTCTTTTTGTTCTATTCAAGGTTAAGGAGAGCTTTGAGTACAGGTTTGCACTTCTGAAATGTTTTAAAATTATTGTAGGTGACCAACCAGGGTTTTTTAAAAAAAACTAAAATATTTTTTTATAAGTATGACAAATGTAATGTAACCCAATCATTTAATATCTTCACAAGCCAGGTTTGATCTTTTTGGTGATTTGTAAGAGCTTAATGAAATTTTGGATTAACAGAACCACTTTAAATAAAGCTACCAAATTAATGTTTAGTATACCAATGGTTTTATCCTATCCCTGTTAATATGAAGCTCAACGAGCTTCAACGAATCTGCATGAATTCATGTGATTTTAATTTATTTTTCCCAAAATTGTAAATTTAGGAGGAAATCAGTTTCCATTCATGACATTATGAAATTGTTCTAAAAATTTGAATTGCTAATGTTCAGCATCCTCTCCACCTTGCTGGCAATGCAGTTCTTCAGAGCAGCGATTAGTTATAAACAAATTATCAAACCACCTTATATTGATTTATTGTACCATGATAATAATTAATGAAAAAGGATTATGTCCACCAGATGTCCATCAAATGCTAAAGCCATCAAAATGCATGTGTTCATCAACTAAAAGCAATTAAACAGTAATGCAAAAACATGCAGCCCTGCAATAGTGTGACTGACAGAGTTAACAAACAGGCTAAATAACTATGACCTTTTAATGCACCAATTATCATGGTCCTACAGAATAAACATAACAGGAATATTTCTCACTGCTGGCAATTTGAACTCTAACCGTAATTGTCTTGAAATGCATTGTTAAAAAGCAGATGAATTTAGTTGCAACTTATCAGAATGGAGTGTAAATGGAATAATTTTCCCAAAAATGAACATTCTAGGCAGGAAATTGTAGACTAGTCACTGTAATGTCGCTTCAAACACGCCTTTTTTCTTTCATGGTATATACATTTTTTTTATAAATTCACTAGTCAACCATTCTGACACACCCTATCCCAATGTCATAATTGGTTTTCTTTCTCAGGTGACTGGTGGCCTTTCCAGTTTCTCTCAGGCTACTCACTCCGCTGCAGGTGCAGTAGTTTCCAAACCCCGCGAGTTTGCCTCTCTTATTCGCAACCGGTTTGGAAGCGCAGATAATATCTCTGCCCTAAAAGACACTCTGGATGAACAACAAGGGGATGAACCTATACCAAGTGCAGTGACAGCTGGCACCAGGACCCCAGGACCTGGGCAGCTTCAATCCAGCCCAAAATACGGGAGTGAGGATGACTGCTCCAGCGCTACGTCAGGGTCAGCTGGTCCAAATAGCACCTCTGGCGCTCCTGGAGGGCCTCCAAGCTCAAAGGGTAACACACTAGAGCAAGGCCAGAGCTCTGCTTTCGATGCACTGCTGCATGAGATCCAGGAACTGAAGGACAACCAGAATCGACTAGAAGAATCATTTGAAAACCTGAAGAGTCACTATCAGAGGGATTTTACAGATATTATGCAGGCTCTGCAGGAGGAGAGATACAGGTACATGCTACTATAGAAACTAATTGTATAGACCTTATTCAAACTAGCTCCATTTTTGATGTGAATAAAACAAGGCTGTGAGGGATGGACTTGCATTCTCTTCAATGGCAGGCACTGTATAAATCTGTATAAATGTCATAGATCTCAAAGTTTCAACAGCTCACCTTGGAGGTTTTTTTTTTGTCTATATGACATTTCTTGAAGAAAAAAAATTATTTGATATTTCAGCCTCTTCCTATAATACATCTATAAATCACTGTACACAAAATAGTTACAATCAGGACCTTATGGACAAAAATTTCCCCATTGAAACCCATTTAAAATGGCAGTATTTGATCCCAGTGCCATTTAAAGCGTAATGTCATGAATTCTATGATATTATGTTTTCATTAAAAATTTACATTAATATTTTCCACCAGATGGTGCCATTTCTCATGTTTGGCATATGGGGCAAGTACAGTTTAAGTCAGAAGTTTACATACACTTAGGTTGAATTCATCACCTAATTTTTTTAACCACTCCACAGATTTAATTTTAGCAAAGTATAGTTTGGGCAAGTCGTTTAGGACATTTACTTTGTGCATGACCAAGTAATTTTTCCAACAATTGTTTACAGACAGATTGTTTCACTTTTAATTGACTCACAATTCCAGTGGGTCAGAAATGTACATACACTAAGTTAACTTTAAGCAGCTTGGGAAATCCAAGAAAATTATGTCAAGCCTTTAGACAATTAGCCAATTAGCTTCTAATTGGAGGTGTACCTGTAGATGCGTTAAGGGGTACCTTCAAACTCAGTGCCTCTTTGCACTCTTTCATCACGGGAAAATCTGAAGAAATCAGCCAAGACCACAGGAAAAAGTAATTGTGGTCCTCCATAATTCTGGTTCATCCTTGGGAGCAATTTTGTAACACCTGAAGAGGTCCACGTTCATCTGTACAAACAATAGTACATAAAGTATAAACCCCATGGGACCACGCAGCCATCATACTGCTCAGGAATGAGATGCCTTCTTTCTCATAGAGATGAACATAGTTTGGTGCGAAAAGTGCAAATCAATTCTAGAACATCAGCCAAGAACCTTGTTTTGTGTGGATATAGATACTTGACTACCTGTTTCTTCCAGCATCTTCACAAGTCCTATATCGACATACCTGAAAGGCTGCTCAGCAAGGAAGCCACTGCTTCAAAACGGCCATAAAAAAGCCAGATTACAGTTTGCAAGTGAACATGGGGACAAAGATCTTTTTGGAGAAATGTCCTCTGGTCTGATTAAATAAATTGAACCGTTTGGCCATAATGACCATCATTATGTTTGGAGGAAAAGGGTGGAATGGACAAATTCCAGCAAATTATTGTGAGAAGCTTGTGGAAGACTACCCAAAATGTTTGACCCAAGTTAAACAATTTAAAGCCAATGCTACCAAATACTAACAAAGTGTTTGTAAACTTCTGACCCACCGGGAATGTGATGGAAAAAATAAACGCTGAAATATATAATTTCTCTACTATTATTCTGCCATTTCACATTATTAAAATATAGTGATCCTTATTGACCTAAGACAGGGAATGTTTTCAATGTCAGGAATTGTAAAAAAAATTATACATAACTTGAATGTTAAAATGTATTTGGCTAAGTTGTTTATATACTTCTGACTTCAACTGTACATGCCTATTATTATTATTATTATTATTATTTTTTTTTTTTTTTTTTCTGTTTGCTGTATTATAGAGCACTGCAGGCCAATTGAATAAATGGTGTGGGCGTGCGTTTGTGTGTGCAAACTAGCATTCAAATGGTTAAAATCCTGAAAACAAATTAATATTTGGTAGGTTTGATCAGGACTGATGTTAGTTTAAAAACGGAACTCCTTGAAAGTGGAAAATAATATACATTTATAATATTATAGCAGATTTTTGACATGGACAATTTTGGTCTTTAAGGACCTCTTAGTAACTTTAAATTGATGCACAAGTAATAAGGGCTGTTGATTTAACATGTTAATTGTGATTTTAATTATCTCAGCAAAAAAAGAAACTTCTCACTTTATTATTTTCATAAAACTTAACATGTGTAAATATTTGTATGAACATGAAAAGATAGCAATATCTGGTGTGGCCACCATATGCATTAAGTACTGCAGTGCATCTCCTTCTCATGGTCTGCACCAGATTTGCCAGTTCTTACTGTGAGATGTTACCCCAATCTTACACCAAGGCACCTGCAAGTTCCCAGACATTTCTGTGGGGGAATGGCCCTATAGCCCTCACCCTCCAATCCCACAGGTCCCAGACGTGCTCAATGTGATTGAGATCCGGGCTAAAAAAAAAAGTAGTGTGAATTGGGCATTCCAAATTGGGAGAAAAGGGGATAAAATTTAAAAAAAATGAAAAGATGGCACGTTAGATTTTTATGTGTAGAACAAATTATCTCAAAAAGACAAAATTCCACAAATCAAATCTGGGGGCAATTTCTGACCCTTAATGAAAGATAATTTCTGACACTGCTTTTTATATTAAAACAGCTCACAGTTATTTGGATAGGATGATGGGCTAGTTGCCTGGTTACTTTCTCACCCTTTATGTTTATCTTTTAGGTGTGAGCGTTTAGAAGAGCAGTTGAATGATCTAACAGAGCTGCATCAAAATGAAATTCTCAACCTGAAGCAGGAGCTGGCCAGTATGGAGGAGAAAATCGCATACCAGTCTTATGAACGAGCCAGAGACATTCAGGTACCTATATTTGTTCCATATGTATTAATTTCTCAGATTTTATCCAAAGTTACTTAAAGTGCATTCAATGTATACCTTCAATATGTAGGTGTGTTCCCTGTTAACTCTAAAAGTTGAGCTACAGGAACAATTATTTCCAGCATAGATATTTAAAGGGATAGTTCTCTCATTATTTACCCACCCTTATGATATCCCAGGTGTGTATGACTTTCTTCACCAGAATGCATTTTAAGAAAATGTGAAAAATATCTCCGCTCAGTAGGTCCTTAAAATGCAAGTGGATGGTGATTTTCACATTTGAAGCTCCAAAAATCACAGAGAGTCTGCATAAATGTCATCGATACGACTCCAGCCGTAAATGTCTTCTAAAGTGTCACGAGCAATTTTAGTGCGAAAAATAACTATTTACGTTTTAGTTTTTTTACTTTTATTCATGCTTCCATTCTGCAGCGTTACGCGCATTTCATGTAATCGCATTGGTACCTAAGACACGAGAGAACTGAGGCACGTGCATCACAGCGAGAAGGGCAGCGCTGTTTACAAGTGAGAAGGAACTCTGAACAGTAGCTTGTTTGGTTTTTGTTTAGATCTGTATTTATCTGTTTCTTTACTCACAGACGTAAATCTCACGTTCTTCTCTTGGTGCGTTTGTGTGCTTATCCTGGATGTCTCAAACATTGTATCATGGCAATGCAAATACGTCACACAATAGACCGTTTTAACTCCACCCTCTCGTGAAGCTTACCGGAAGTGATGGTTTATAGTTAAAAAATATTTAAATCTGTGATTTTTGGAGCTTCAAAAGTGAAATCACCATCCACTTGCATTTTAAGGATTTACTGAGCAAAGATTTTTCTTCAAATGTGTTCTGCAGAAGAAAGTCATACACACCTGGTATATCATGAGGGTGAGTAAATGATGAAAATTATTTTTGGGTGAACCATCCCTTTAACATGTATGGTGTAATGTGTCAACCTTTTGAGATATTTATTTACAAGTCTTGAAATATGTTCAATTGCCATTAGTTCTAGTGTATGGACTCTTAAGTGAAACTGTATTGTACTAGTGCATATTTTCTGTATTCCTCAATCTATTTTCTATCAGTCTGATGGACAACATTTATCCTAGTAATTACATTTTTTTTTTTTTATGAAATCCATATGTGATTGACTTACTGTCTAGATTTATGGCCTATATATATGTATATATGTATATAAATACAAATGTCAATCAGCTAAAATGTAAATGTACAGGCTTTGGTTCACTATGTTCATCTTGCTTTGACTGCAGCTACATTAGTCTGTATTCTGTCTGTTACCCATAACACCAATCTACCCTTTCTGTAGGAGGCGCTCGAGGCTTGTCAAACACGCATTTCTAAGATGGAGCTTCAGCAGCAACAGCAGCAAGTGGTTCAGTTAGAGGGTTTGGAAAATGCTACAGCACGCACTTTACTTGGCAAACTCATCAATGTACTGCTGGCCGTCATGGCTGTTCTCCTAGTGTTTGTGTCGACTGTCGCAAACTGTGTGGTTCCATTGATGAAAACGCGAAGCCGTACACTTTCCACAATGCTCCTTGTCATTATCTTGGCTTTTCTCTGGCGGAATTGGGAAGCCATGTCGCATTACCTAGACCAATTTGTGATGCACCCCAGATGACCTGCAGGGGGAGCTGTCATTTAATAAAGGGACTGGAGGTTGGGAACTTTATGGGGATGGAGACTAACGCTGTCTCCATTGCACTTAGGACAGATGGACATGCCACAAGATTGGTGGACGTGGGAAAAATCCTGCAACCTCTTCTCTTTCACCGAAGGAGTGCATTCGTTTACATTTTAAAGACCTTTTTCTGTCAACATGAATGGTGTTGCTGAGTTTCCTTTTATTTGTTGTGGGAAATAATGCAAATTGTGTTGTTCATTGTTCTTGTAATTATTGTTGTTAGGATTGTTACATTGATGCAATTTACTGAGTGTGGCGTTGCATTGAATTGAGTGGTTTTAATATGCACTGGATGGAGATCCTTCTCCTCATTTTTAATACATATTAACTGCTCTTTAACCTCCTAACTATCTTTTTAATCTTTTTTATTTCTCACTTTCTACTATGGTCTTTTTATCTTAATTTCCTGTGCTCATCACTTCACTTTATTTCACTCAACCGTTTGCTGCTGTTTGGACTTCACTGCAGTTGTTGCTGAATGAAGGAAAAGACGGATTCTGTCAGAGGTGTGCGTGCGTGCGTGCGTGCGTGCACGTGTGTGGTTTGATTGAATGGGCTTAAGTTTATACTGGGCAAAAGAACCAGAACACTTTCAAACACGAGCAGGCCCAGACTGCTCTGTCTTCATCACTGGCCTGGTCCCATGCCCCCCACTGGCCTACCCATATAGAGGCACAGTTCCCTGGTATATGAACTAAACAAACATACTTGAAGAGCTGGAAATGCTCAAAGACTTTCAGTGCTTCCGTACTGTTTCTTATAGCGACAATGAAATAGTCCTTTTTAGTTATATTTTTAATTTTTTAAATAAAAGGAATAAACACGCTGTTTTAAAAATGCTACGCTTTGTCTCATGATTGGTTATTTGTGCTTTTTTACAGTCATACATAATAAAAATAATTGATTGCTGGACGCCTTGTGCCAAGAGAGCAATACATTGGGGCCTTATTTTAGAAGATGACAGTACAGCAAATGTGTCACACATGATGTTAAAGCACTTCTATGAAGCAGCTAAATATTTACGATCAGTAGTGATTACTTCCTGATGTTTCAATTTTGTTATACAGCTGAATAGCATAAAAAGCAAGCTGAAATATATGCATGTGGATTGTAAGCAAGCTATTAAATGTATGGTCAGGTGTATTTACATGCAATGTCTAACTGTAGGATCTTTTTACAATTTTGTTATCTTGGGGGTTTAGACATAAAAAATTTTATTTAATTTTCATATATTTGTAGAAATAGAAAACATTCCCTGTCTTAGGTCAGTTAGGATCACTACTTTATAAGAATGTGAAATGTCAGAATTATAGTAGAGACAATTATTTATTTTAGCTTTTATTTTTTCACATTCCCAGTGGGTCAAAAGTTTACATGTACTTTGTTAGTATTTGGTAGCATTGCCTTTAAATTGTTTAACTTGGGTCAAATGTTTTGGGAAGTCTTTCACAAGCTTCTTACAATAATTTGCTGATATTTTTGCCCATTCCTTCAGACAGAACTGGTGTAACTGGAGTCCGGTTTACTCGCACATGCTTTTTTAGTTCTGCCCACAAATATTTTATTTGATTGAGGTCCGGGCTTTGTAATGGCCACTCCAATACCTTGACTTTGTTGTCCTTAAGCCATTTTGCCACATTTTGAGGTGTGCTTGGGGTCAGTGACCAAGCTTTAACTTCCTGGCTGATGTGTTGATGTTGCTTTAATGTATCTACATAATTTTACTTCCTTGTAATGCCATCTATTTTGTGAAGTGCACCAGTCCCTCCTGCAGCAAAGCACCCCCACAACATGATGTTGCCACCTACATGCATCACGGTTGGTATGATGTTCTTCGGCTTGCAAGCCTTACCCTTTTTACTCCAAACAAAATGATGGTCATTATGGCCAAACAGTTAAAAAAAATTAATCAGACCAGAGGACATTTCTACAAAAATGTAAGACCTTGTCCCCATGTGCACTTGCTAACTGTAATCTGGTTTCTTTATGGCAGTTTTGGAGCAGTGGCTTCTTCCTTGCTGAGCAGCCTTTCAGGTAATGTTGATATAAGACTCGTTTTACTGTGGATATAGATACTTGTCTACCTGTTTCCTCCAGCATCTTCACAAGGTCCTTTGCTGTTGTTCTGATTTGCACTTTTTGCACCAAGCTACATTAATCTCTTGGAGACAGAATGCATCTCCTTCCTGAGTGGTATGATGGCTGCGTGGTCCCATAGTGTTTATACTTGCATACTATTGTTTGTACAGATGAACGTGGTACCTTCAGGCATTTGGAAATTGCTCCCCAAGGATGAACCAAAATTGTGGAGGTCCTAAACGCCAAAACTATAGTTTGAGTGGTAAAAAAAAAATTTGTTTTAATGACTTCATCCTAAGCGTATGTAAACTTCTGACTTCTACTATATATGTATATATATTTAGTTTTGTAGAGAAAAAATAATTGTGCCACCCTATTAATTTATATCATTATAAAACATAAGTTTTATTAAAAAAAATTTAGTTTTTGAACTTGATTACTTGGACCAAATAATTAAGCAGCCCATAAGTGCCCAACATGGATGGAAACTCCTTCAATACTGTTTAAAAAGCATCCCAGGGTCAAACCTCAAAAGTTGTTTGAGAAAATGTCAAGAGTACATGTCTGAAAATTCTAAGCAAACGGTGACTTTGAAGATGCTAAAATATACCAGTTTTGATTTATTTTAGATTTTGTTTAGTCACAACATAATTCCCATAGTTCCATTTGTTATTCCATTGTGTGTGTGTGTGTGTGTGTGTGTGTGTGTGTGTTATAAACGCCAAAACTATAGTTTGAGTGGTTAAAAAAAAAATTTTAATTAAAAAATTATATATATATATATATATATATATATATATATATATATATATATATATATTAGAATCTCAGCAAAAAAGAAACGTCCCTTTTTCAGGACACCGTATTTGAAAAATTATTTTGTAAAAATCCAAATAACTTTACAGATTTACTGTAAAGGGTTTAAACATGTTTCCATGCTTGTTCAATGTACCATAAACAATTAATGAACATGCACCTGTGGAATGGTCGTTAAGACACTAATGGTGCAAATTTTTTCAGATTTCTTCTACTACGTCAGTGACATCCAGACAGTCTCAATGCTGATCGGCTTTCATGACAACACGTCATGTGAATTTTACGCTCGAGTTGAAAGATTTCAACTCCCGCTAATATGCCGCGCAAATTCACATCTATTCGCATCTTTGCATCGACTACGTAATTGCGGCATGCGAAACGCTCGTTTCGCATTGTA
This sequence comes from Xyrauchen texanus, assembly GCF_025860055.1. NCBI lineage: Eukaryota > Metazoa > Chordata > Actinopteri > Cypriniformes > Catostomidae > Xyrauchen > Xyrauchen texanus. Next base: position 27,728,098 of record NC_068314.1, on the reverse strand, counting down.
TGTGAACACACCATATCAGCTTAAACGTGGTAGGTAATAAAGGTCACAGTTGTAAAATATCTTTCTACTGACTCTGAAAAACACCAAAAGAAAGATGCCCGGGGTCCCTGCTCATCTGCGTGAATGTGCCTTAGGCATGATGCATGGAGGCATGAGGACTGCAGATGTGGCCAGGGCAATAAATTGCAATATCCTTACTGTGAGACATCTAAAGGCAATTCCCTCTTGAAGATCATCTACCCTTGTGTTTTGCTGTCAATCAGGATCATCCACTTAACCGTGTGCCATTTTTAGTAGGCTATTCTGTTGTATGAAGTAAGAAGCAAGATCGCAAATGTTAAATGTTTATAACATAAATTTGAGAAACTATTGTTCACAATGTATGACCTAACAATGATCTGATCATATCACATAACCTACCTTAAGATGTCTTTCTCGGAGAACATGGTAGATGGCGCTACATGTTTTGGGAATAGCTCAGTTAAAATTGACCATCCAATTGGAAACAAGTGCAGGTTACAAAAAGATTCCCCTAAAACAATTCAATAGGTACAAACATGGCTGTTAGAAATAGCTATATTTATAATTTCCACTTAAATAGCTTAATTTATCTTGTTTAATTACCGTAACAAATACTGTTAGTTGGTTAAATTGACATTTCAATGGATAAAATATGAGATTATTACCTGTTACCAGGAAACGAAGTGTAATTATTAGGCGTTCACCGGGTGAAATATCATATATAAAATTTGTAGTTTGCCTCTGAATTATTGGTGTCACCATCTGAAGTAGTTATTGAAACTGAGTGGGGGCAAACGGAGCATAATTTTGAAAGCTCTGGACATCGTCTGTTTGCAGTGATCTGCATAAATTTAAGCACCCGGTCTCTCATGTCGCAACAACCAAGGCTTCATCCACAACGTCCTTCGTTTCATTTGTCCTCTTTTCAGGTGAAGAACGACATGTAAAGACATGTAAAGGTTTTTAACCACTCTGTCTCTCCGTAACAAAGTCTGTTGGTGTCTGTTGGTGCAGTGTGAACATAACCGTTGTGTTTCCAACATTCTAAATCTAACGGAAGACTTAAGAATGTTGGTGATTGTTGCCGTTGGACAGTGTCTGTTGGTGCAGTGTGAACTGGCCTTAAGACAACACCTGCACAGGATCGGGTACATCCTGATATCACATCTGCGGGACAGGTACAGGATGGCAACTGTAACTGCCCAAGTTACACCAGGAACACACAATCCCTCCATCTGTGCTCAGACTGTCTGCAGTAGGCTGAGACAGGCTGGACTGAGGGCTTGTATGCCTGTTGTAGGGCAGGTTCTTACCAGACATCACCGGCAACCATGTCACCTATGGGCACAAACCCACAATCGCTGGACCAGACAGGAAAAAAGTGCTCTTCACTTACAAGTCGCGGTTTTGTCTCACCAGGGGTGATGGTCGGCCTCGCGTTTATCGTTGAAGGAATGGGCGTTACACTGAGGCGTGTACTCTGGAGCAGGATCGATTTGGAGGTGGAGGGTCCGTCATGGTCTGGGGTGGTGTGTCCCAGCATCATCGGACTGAGCTTGTAGTCATTGCAGGCAATCTCAATGCTGTGCATACAGGGAAGACATCCTCCTCCCTCATGTGGTACCCTTCCTGAAGGCTCATCCTGAGCATGACAATGCCACCAGCCATACTGCTCATTCTGTGTGTGATTTCCTGCAAGACAGGAATGTCAGTGTTCTGCCATGGCCAGCGAAGACCCCGGATCTCAATCTAATTGAGCACGTCTGGGACCTGTGGGATTGGAGGGTGAGGGATATAGGGCCATTCCCCTCAGAAATGTCTGAGAACTTGCAAGTGCCTTGGTGGAAGAGTGGGGTAACATCTCACAGCAAGAACTGGCAAATCTGGCGCAGTGTATTTTTAAATGTATTAAATCATTTATTTGAATCAGAGCATCAAAGACTTATTGAGCAGATCTTATAGTTAACCAATGGTACAAAGAAGTTTTATCAGAATACATAAAGTCCCACTATATTGTATAACTATGTTCCATAACTATTTTTAAATACAGATAATGTAGTATTTTCCTGAAAAGATTCAATGATATTTCATAATTAACAGTTTAATTCTTCCATTGTTAAACCTGGTTTTGCAGTTGGGAGAGTTCAACTTTTCCAAGACAGAACAGGAAAATGTGTTTGCATTTTAAAATTTGACAAAATAATCAGTGTGGTATTGTATTTTTTTTTTTTTAAGAATGATGTAGTATTTGGTTATTTATTGATTTAATCATTTATTAACCCAGTTTACAAGCCTTGGGTATTTACAGTGGTACAAGAAAATATTACATTTGCAGGATTTCTTCCAAAAAAAGGAAAACAATTACAACGAAGGTGTAACTGCTAGGCAAATTATCTTAACCGATCACACACCTAGTTAAGATTGTTAATTGACGATTTCTGCAAAGTTTATTTATTCATTTAAGAGCAGTCATTTACAGTTGGAAGTTTGTCCTTTGTAGATGTTGCATCATTCACCAGTTGGCTTTACAATCTGATGGGAATATCTTTGGCCTTTAACCTACAGTGTGATGTCATGAAATTAGTGAATTACTATGGAAGTTGCTTCACTGATGACACTCAGATGATGTTGAAACAAGTCTCAAGGATATAGTGAACAGCAATCCAAATATATTTTCTTTTCTTAATCTGGGAAAGGAAATACATCATGGTGTGGCTACATTTTAAGTAATGACCAACTGTGTCATTTAATATTTGCACACTAGGTTTGAAATTACAGACTTTTCCGTACAGGACTTAACAGATATATTAAGTGACTGATCATTTAGAAATGTTTTTTATATACAAAACATGACATTAGAAATTGGCGCACAAGGGCTCAGATGGGTCTTTACAACAAATCAAACAGTAGAAAAGAGTTATACAATTTTACACAACAAATTTAGCCCATTATAGTCATGGACCTATATAGGATATTCATATAAAACCCATACAACAAGAGTCCATTTATTAATCTCATCTTCTCACTTGCCAAACACACTTCCTGGCTTGGGTTTTTCAAGGACTGTCTCGCCACCAGATCTTACTCCACTGAATACAGATGGTGCAACCTTCCCCATGCGCTCTACATGAGACAAATAGAGGTTACTTTTATGAAATTATCACAATATACAACATAATATTAAGCAACAATCATACAATATGCAATACAATGATAACGGTCTTACAGCATTTTTATATCCGCTTTACTCTTTTAACACTAGATATCAACATGTTTCATGTTTGTTTTATTTTTCACCAGAAAAATTAATATAGAAAAATGGTAGGAGTTCATCACGCTGAGTTTGAAAGCTATCAAAATCTACATGACTCATTTCAAAAAGATAATTTCCATTCAAATCAAAACTTCATTGCGAGTTGTTGCTTTATAAGAAAAAAACTTGATGGAAATGTAAATCCAACAAACTCACCACACTCGACCATAACCTCATATGTTTTGCTTTTGACCTCTCCCTTCAGCCCTAGTTTACTGCGGGCTCCTTTCAGGTCTTCCTCTTTGACAGGTGGCCGCTTCTTCTTCTTCACCTCTGGCTGATGCAAATATAGAAATATTCAAAAGAGAATTGTCTTTCAGTCCTCTAACTTACTGACATTTTTATCAATAGGTAAGCAAATGGTTAGCACACACTTTCATAACCAGTCGCAACACAAATTTTAACGACATATCTACATACCTGAGACATATTATTCTGTGGTGGTCTTGTCTATGGAAAGTAGCAAGCTGATCCCTTGAGTACTTTGTCTCCTTTTTGTTCTGGCTCTTTTATACCATTACCAGCTGTTATCATTATATATTTTTAGCTCTGCAGTAAGTGTCTGACAGCCTGTAGTGGGTGTTTCCTCTGTCTTAACCTGACTACTATGAACAGCTGAACAGATTAAAGACAAAACATCCTCCTATTACTGCTTCAGCTCTATACATATCAATGACGTGTAGTTTATTTATGTATTTGACAGTGCTGAGTTCCAAAAAGTCTTAACAGAGCTGACAATGAATTCTGATTCCTAATAAAATTAACCAGTAAATGCTGGAAGATTCATATTTACGCATATAAGCTCAGGTCTTTAGTGACCCAGGACCTCATTCCACTCCTTGTGTGGGCTTTTTTTAGTTAAGCCCACACCTCTTTAGTATTACTCAGCTTTTCTCTTATAAATGGCATAACATAAATAAAATAGCTAAAAGCCATTAGAGGCCCTATAGGTATGTAATAGCATTGTTTTTATTTTTTATGTGCTTCCATAAATCGTATGTTTAAGACTTATTTTATATCTATATAGGTTTACTATCACAGGATATCTATTTCTTTGTTTATTACAAGATAAATGAGTACTTTATTCTTACAAATGACTTCTATATAATGCCGATTTGCTGTGCAACAATGGTGACTATCAGAATATAATGTGTGTATACATACCTATTATACATGCTATTTGAGGTGGTTATGATGGCGCTATGGAAGTAAACTATAGCAAGTATTACATATGAACAGTATTTGTCCATAGTTATTTGTGTGTACCACTGAAATAGTGTAAGTTGTACAACTATTTAGACTCAATAAGTGCCTGAGAGAATGAATATGCGTAGCTAATGTGTATCTTGTGTATTAGATGTAGCTCAATATGTGTTTGACAGACAGTTGTCTCATGTTTCGTCAATTTTATACAATGACTGACATTATAAAATGTAAAAAAGAAACAAAAATTATAAAATAAATCAAATTTATCCATTCATCTAAAACATTTTTGTTTTACATTGATGAGCAATATAATTTATAGTAATTGTGTATAATAATTAAAAGAAAAGCTTGTCAAATGTGTAATGACAGAGATGTGTAATGACAGAGATATGTATGTACATACACATTTGTGTGGGTCAGAATAAAAAGAGCTATTCAGCCAATCAAAATCATATTTTTTTCATTCATTAATTTCCCTGTTTTTTTTTTTTTTTTTTTTGTGCATGAGCCATCTTTCATTATTATTAATAATAGTTTATGTAATACAATTGTATTTATGAAACAAAAAAACACAATATTTTTGCTCCATAATCCACTGCATCATTATCATACTGTATCCTTAAGTATTTTATCTGTACAAATGTACAAATTATATTCAGTTTAAGTTTTTTTTTTTTTCCATTAAAAAATCTAATAATTTTTTAATAACAACCGTATATCATAATTCAGTAGAACAGGTTGCGAGATGTAAACGGTTTGAATAAAACATTTTGTGGAATAATACATCTTAACTAGAGCCTGATAATTCATAATATCTCTTATCCAGTGACTGAAAGTTGGTGGGGAATGTTTGTCTTTAATAACCACAAAAGGTTTTATTTTGAGTCCTTCAACAAAACGTTTTAATGTTCTCCGTCTCTGAAACGCTTTTTGTTGCATAGTGAGGTAATAGCTTGATGACGCAAAGGAATCTTTTGAACCGGATCTTTTGAGTCGGTTCAATGGTTCGGACGTCCTCACTGAACGAGCATAGCAAGCGATAAAGATATGGTGAAGAGGTGTGTTTTGGGTTGTTACCCGCATAAAACCTTATTCCCTTTTCCTAAAATACCCTGGTTGCGAACCCGCTGGCTTGAATTTCTGCATTTTGAGGAAGGAGGAATATCTGAGAGCTCGCGTTTGTGTGGCAGGCATTTCGCTCCTGAATGCTTCACAAATTTAAAGCAGTACGAAATGGGGTTCTCAGACTTTCTGTACTTGATAGATACGGCTGTCCCGACAGTATACACCGTTGGTCCGTCGCAAAGTTTGAAGGTATGTAGTGTCGTGTTGACAAATTTTTGACTTGATACCTCAATTAAACGTGACTTTTAGTCCATGTTTAGACTTTAGACTTTAAGATTATCTATGTGCTAGTGTACTCATAAACGTTAACAACAGTCACTTTAGCAAGTATACGCCTTTAAGGTGTAAACTCTTTCGCTTCCTGGAAAACGGACCAAAAATAATGACGACTCAACCTGCACTACCCAGATATTCTCCAATCAAATGCCCTAGAATGAGAACGTCCTCTCCCCTAAATGAGAAATACCGCCTTCGCTTTGCAACAGCAAACATCGGTGTGTGTGTTTGGCTGCTCGAACGCGTACATTATTTAGTTTACCAACCTTAAGCTGGTTGCGAATTAAATGGCTAGAGTTTGTTCATTTTGAAGAAAGAGGTATTTGTGCCAGCTCAAGTCTGAGTGACAGGCATTTTTCTAATTCACCAATTCACCAATTTGGGGATGTTCAGCATAGGGGCGGTGTCCTACCTTGTGCCTCCTACACACTACACGACTTTTAAAGACATCGGATTGTGGTACCATTCATATTACACAACTGTCTGTCTTGTCATGGAAGTCATAGCGTTTTCAAATTAAGTGATACGAGATACAAAAACAAATGCATGATCATATGTTATGCATTTCAGAATATGATGTGTGTTTTTAATCATATATTTTATTGGTTACTATATGAAAAAGTACCTCCAACTGAAAAATCTACCTATTTGCTTACCTGACTGTCCAAGAGAATTGGCCATTTCTCTCCAACTCTTCTCTTTCTCCACTCGGTTGTGGTGGAGTTCAGATGAAACATTAAATAGGCACTGGTGCGCCTGCCAATGTTCCGCTAATTTTCCTCAATTTCTTCGGTCCAATGATACTTTCTTGATACCGCAGCCATGCTAGTTGAAGTTCTGTTTCAGGTACATCAAGACTCCTCCCACTGAAACTTCCCGTGGCCCGTTTCTTGCTCTCTCATCGGCTATAGGTCAACGCTGCAGTTGTATTCAGTCAAAACACATTTCACATTGCATGATTTGGTATCGCAGACAGGTCCAGATATTTAACATCCTATATATCTCGCTAACATCGGCGACACGTCGGCCCTTATCTCAGATTGTGTCTTTGATAGTTCATAGATTGTGATCGGCTCTGATTTGCCTACGATTGCAGGCTTTTTTAAGCGATCTCCACAAAACTGTCGACGAGCGAAAATCGGGTTTAAAATCATGTAGTGTAAACTCTGCAATATGTTGGCAGAAACAGTCTTTCCCACTCTGTACACTGTTGGGCCTTCCCCTCCAGCACAAGTCAGTATCCTTTTTTTCAAGAGATTAAAATAGCATCAAGTTAAATTACAGTTATATTTTTATAATTTCCTTAATTATCTTAGAGATCTTGGATGACAAAAATATCAAATCATGTAAAAAATAAAGTAAATAAAAAAAGTGTTCCAAACCGAGTCTGGCCAACTGTTAAAATTATATTAAAAATAAAATCATCTTCTGGAATAATGTACCAAAACTATTGATTATTCATCTTGTTCTCAGGGGTGTATACAAATTTCTGTCCAATAAGATGCTGTCTTGTATGAGAATGTCCTCTCCCACAAATACCAATACCACAGATCTTTAATAAGATACATAAGAGATAATAACATCTGCATTGATACCATGGGAGGGAGTGTAATGATCAACTCAACTGTTATGACAGCAAGTCACCGTTTACCTACACCTACCTGTCACAAAATTGTCCGTGACTTCTCTTATAAAACAGCAATTGTATAGTAGTAAACTCCACCCATACTTAATTCCAAAAGGATTGTTTAGTGTAAAACATGTTGAAGATAAGTGGACAGGTGGTCCATTCATTAAAGTGGTCAAGACACAGGACTGAATATTTCCTTGATCTTTCCGCATGTAAGAGTTCATTGTATTGCAAAACATACGCTATGTTTCAAAACTCAAAACTTTCTTCTCACTGCAAAAAGAGCATTTGTTGAAACTAAGCTGCCAAAACGACTCGTTCTCTACTTCCTCCACATTGTGATGTCACTTTGTGGTATACCTTAGCATCTGACCACCTCCTCAGCATAACAATCAAGACCCAATCAACACATCAAGAGCTACTTTACCTTATTACTTCAGTGGCCCTGCCAAGTAGTGATGAGCAGTGCGATGGCAAGGAGAGAGCAGGTCAGTCAAGAGCAGAGAGCCAATCATAACAGTGGGCGTTTACTGTCAGGTCTTAAAGGAGTAGCAGCGCCAAAACCAAGCATTTCTGACAGAGGGTGTTCTTATCCGTGAGGTTTTTATTAATAGAGTCACAGTGTCTACAATTTATTGTTTATTCAGGTATATGATACCGTTTATGGTTTTTCGCATAAATTAGATTCACAACTTGGATGGAAACATAGCTAGTGACATTCTCTCTAAATTAGAGAATGTCTTATAGTAAATTATAAATCACAGTTTTATTGTTAGCTTCCAACTGTATGTTGCAACTGTCCCACAGCCACTGACACGAGAGGTGGGCTGCCAATGTCATGGTCCACTTTTGAAGAATGCTTCTGTGCAAGCAATACGCATGCAGAAAAAGCCAAAAATACGAAGCAAAGGTAACATTTTATTAACTTTTTAATACAATTTCAACACATTCCCTGTACATTTTCTTTGTGTTGTGCTTAATTGATTTGATTTTCAATTGTGTGTGGTGTAATATCAGCGATTCAAGTGAAACCTCTTGTGAGTCACTGTGCTAGCATGTCCTGCTCCGAAGAGGACTTTGCTGTTAGTCCCAAACCTCCATTCACATTATTACCAATTAAAAGGCCACGTATGGAGGAAAGCACCTTTGAGTCCACCAAGGGGTCCTGGTCACATCGCACAGAGAAACCAACAGATTCCACCTTCCAAATGCCCACTGTCAAACAAGAGGATGATGTAAAGTAAGTCCATCTTAAAGTCTTCCACAAACCTGTTAACAACCAGTTCTGACTTCAAAGGCTTCACATACTGTATATTCATTTATTTTTCTTCAAATACGATCTTTAGGACTGTTTCACTGTTATTTTGTAAATTATGAAATCTGGTCTGATTGTTCTTAGTCAATATCCAGTGATCCTACATCAGTTGCTATAGGAAAGATGTAAGTGGCATCACGATGACAAGAGACTTCCTCATGCCACAACTAATGGGGCTTTTCCACTGCACGGTGCATCTCGACTCTGATAATATTTTGGGGGGTTTTCCACTGTGGATAGTACCTGGTACCTGATAATTTTTTTTTGTACCACCTCAGTCGAGGTTCCAAGTGAGCCGATACAAAATGTGACATCAAAACCCTGCAGATCACTGATTGGTCAGAGAGAATTGTCACTACCAGCATAACTGGATTTTCGCCACGCAACATCAACCTGCTAGTTTTAAAGTTGGCAACAGCGATAACAGTATCATTTGTTCACACAAATTTCGAATTGTGAAAAAAGAAATGGCTGTGCGCAAAACCATGCCATGGTCAATAAACGAGGTGCAGACGGTCCACTCGTTAGTGATAAGTGAAATTAAAAAGTCTCTCAGGAAGTGTCTCAGCTGTTGGCCACACACGGCTACCACCAGTGTAGGGAAAAGTACAAAAAAATACTTAAAATTGACTATAGAACCATCAAGGAAATGTGGAAGTGTTTTGACCAAATGGATGCTATCTAAACCGGCGAGCAATTAGAGGGAGAGTGCCCTGGACTGGCGTTGATCCACGATGGTGGATGGTATGTTTTGTTACATTAACTCTATACTCTGCTTGAAAGCTTCACTTTATTTAGTTGACCAGCTACTGGAAGCTTGTTTCTAAAACAACCAGGTCAATTTAACTGTTATACTTGTGTAAAATCACCATGCAACAACTGCTTTATGCAGCAAAATGAGCTAGTAGCTAACAGCTAGTGGTCGTGTTATTGTTTTGGTCGGTTTGTGTCGTGTTTAAGATGATGTCACGGCAGTAGAGGCGGCACAACTATGACGATCAGCCTATAATCCCACCCACGTTGAGGTGGCACTAAACTGCAATGGAAATGCAAACTCAGAAAAGTAAAGCGAGTGGAGTCGAGGCAAGTCGAGCCATAACGTGCAGTGGAAAAGTGCCATAAGAGTAGCTGTCAGTGAGGAAAAAGGATGGAAGATAGAAAATGTACCTGTGCTCATGTCTATGATGTCTTACACAAGGCAAGGTGCATGAGAGAACAAGCGACAGAGGCATATTGGTAATTACGTCAGTTGGGGTTTGGCTCTGCTCTTCTGATGGAAGTATGCAATTTCCCTTCAAATCCATCCCGAGAGCTCTAAAATAAAAATCATTATTATGGACATACCGTAGTGAATCGGGTTAAGGCAAATACATGGTTTGAAAGATGGATTGTTGCAGTACTTGCTCATTAATGCAATTGTATTCATTTCTAACAAAAAATCTTACATAGTGTAGCTTTAATTTTATATCGCTTTACCAGCTGAATTGCTTGGCTTGGAAAGTTTGTAGAAAGATGCAGTTTGTGTTAAACAAAAATATGAATGCCTTCTATAACGTGACTTGTTGGACAATTTCTTCATTTCATGTGAGCTCTATAATTTAGGTTTCATAATCTAGTGATAAATCATATTCAGTTGATATATGGTAAGTGCATATGTTTTTAAACATATATGTAAACATGTCGCAGGCAGGTGCGGACACAATACAATGGAAAACATTTAAAAAGACCTGCACAATGTTGTATTGCTTGTAAACCTTTATTAGCTTACATCGTTTTGGTCAAAGACCTTCTTCAATCATTCTATTAATTTCTCTGAAATATCTTGGTATACCTGAGAAGTTTCACCAATGATGCTGCCGATGTGAACTGAACATTTTATTATAATTTTTTTACACTAAAGCCATCTGTTCATTTCTCAAAATGCATGAATAAAGTAGGTTTTTCCCCAGATTTCTACTAACCCTAGCTCTGTAACCAGTGGAATCTCAAACTGTTTTTTTTTTTTTACAGCAGAATGGTACCATAGAGGACTTATGTGTGTGAAAATTTCCATCTGGTCCCCCTCCAGAGATAATCAACCCAAAATTGAACCTGAAATATTCTGCATGCACACTATATTTACCATGGTAACCCCCAAAAAGTTTAAACACTAAGACTCAAACCATTCCCATTATAAATTGACCCTAAATGTGGAACTTTCAGCAATCTGGATCATTACATTAGGACTTAAATTCTAAGTCTAAGGAGCAAGAAAGTGTAAAATCTCCTGGGATTTTCATGCACAACAGTCTCTAGAATTTACTAGAATTTGATATGTCAAAATAGGCATGGAAGAGATGTTACAGAATAATATACATAAGTGTAAAAGAACACACACACAAATAGCTATTTTTACTTTGTTTATTGAAAAACGCATACATAGTAATGCAAGATCACAATTTGTCAGTCATTTTAATAATCTAATATAGTTTAGTACTTAAAAACCCTCTCCATTTCATATTTGGTTATTTCTCTCACCACCAAATCGAACAGAAATTGGAGTCAACCTGGAGAAAGGCAGTAACATTTCCATCAAGACAAAATCCTCATTATAAGTAACAATATTCTTCCAGCAGGCCTGACCCAGAAAGCCTGGTTTCAAATGTACGTATCCCTGTAAAAACGCACACAGACAAACATGTATTGTATGCAAACATAGTATGGTCATTCACACAGTCTTGGTCTATTAATGTCAGTTAACATGCTGGAAATATGGTTGGTTCTACTCACAATTCTCTCACTGCCACTCAAGGCCAAAAGTGTACAGAAAAGTTATCTCTGTAAAACATCCTAATCCAAGAATGAAAACCTTCAGGCATCTTCCTCATTTCTCATTCTTCAGAATAAGCAATATAAACAATAATCTGAGACATGCACTCGATACTGCAGAGTGCATGGTACAAAGGCATCACTCTGAAAGTGTCTGTGCTTTAGTTTTGGAATTAAACCAAGTCCTCAATAGAGAAAAAAAAAGTGTTGGGAGAAACAATTTGGAACAAATACCATTTAGATTAGTGTTAGACAGACAAGTTGTTGTACTTCAAGACATACACATCCCAAAGGTTATACTGCATAAACGACACAAAGACCACAATGAAGCACAGAACTGTGCAAGAGGTTACTAAAGCATCCTGTACCAAAGCATCTACCCTGGAATGAGTAGCAAAAAGGTGAGGGGAAACAAAAGACTTAACAACAAATACATTCATAACAGTAAAAAACAATCTGACAATCATGCCATCACAAATTCACGATTTATGTACCCTTCTCATTGACTCGTCTCTGTTTGTTGACTAAAGGTTAAACCAAGACAATGCAAACAGACCGTACCCAGCCGTATTATAACATCAGGGGCTTGTAATGCTGCTGGCAAATCCTGTTCCTTAACATTTATCAGCGCAATTCCGAAAACAACTAAACTCTACAGCTACACTTGCAAATGTGCTTTAACCTTGACCAGTTTGGCTATGCAAGCATTGCAGTCACATACATATGTCTAAGGTACTTATCTGAGTAGCGTGTTATTTGTAAAGGTAGATGGACACCTGGAATAAAACATAATGAAAGGTTTAAATTTGTTTCTCAGTATAAAGGCTGGATAGATGCATAGGGGAGATGTTGTAACCAAGATCTCCCACTGTTGTACATCCGATGTAGGACCACAAGAGGCGATCATGCATAGGCTTTAAAAAGCAGCACATTACAGATTGTAAATGTGCAAAAATCAGACTGACTAAAAATATTCTGTGGTCCAATCATCCCCAACAGGCTGCTCAGAAATCCTCATCACCTTCCACATACCTCAACTATGTCTCCAAATAGGAGGCACCTCTTATGTGTATGCATGGGTGTAAATCCAAAGAGTTTGTGACAGACTATACCCTAGTCCTTTTATGAATTCATTGTAAAATTGCTCCCATGCAACTTGTTTAAAGTTTATAGTCATTACGCCCACCATTTGCTGATCCACGTTCAGGTGTAAAGCTCAGGTAAAAGAGGTGGGTGTCATGGGAGTGAAGGAGGCCTCAAGTCTACATTGCAACTCAGACTTGTATACCAAGCCGGTGTTTCTTTTTCTTAACAGGCTTGAGCCCTGTGAGTCTTCGTACATCGTCGTCACCATCTGAATCCTCCATTTCGTCATCTGCAGAGAACAGAATCTGGCCAGCACAGGAGGGGACAAGAGACAGAGAGAATTTGACTAATAAACCTGTTTTTTTTTTTTTATTAAAAAAAATCAGGTGACATAGATTACGTTTCTTGTTGAATACATCCTAAACCATTCTCCCAAAACAAAATGTGTAAATAGGGCTGAGTAGCTTTATTTACACATATAACCCATGATGGGAGATCTTCGAAGAGAGGACTACAATCACTTGACCAAACCATCTTGACACAGATCATCAGATGCATCAACATATTTATATTTGACACCTAAAAGTGGCATGTGGGTGGAGGTGATAAGCACCACGTGGCCTGTCTTGTTCAAACCATTAATTTTTCAACATTTCCTGCTCAAATTGCTTGCATTGTGTCAAATCTAGTGTGTTAAAAGGTTTTGTGAATTGAGAAGGATGCACATTTATTTAATAGATGTAAAACGCTAAGGCCAATTAATGAGAGAATGTCAACACCACAGAACTTTAAAACATTAGAAACATGAGTAACATGAAAATGATGTGTACCTAGAGTTCATAACCGGATGTGCTAATGTTTTGCATGCCGGAACAATCAGCGTAGACCATTCTCAAAGACACGCCTGCTTCATTAGATTGCAAACTTACTGGCTGAAGTGTTATGGAAAGATTATAAGATTATTGTCAGTGAGGATCAGCCAAACAACTTCTGTAACTAGCATGAAAAATAAAGTGGTGTATAAGGAGGTCCCATTTAAAACATACTCAAAAAAAAAAAAAAAAAGAATACTTTCAGTCCAGAAAATGCTTTGTTAAAGAAGCCAATGTATCTTTGCCAACAAGTCAATGTCTAGACTAAGATCTCCTCAGTCAGGTCTGAAGATAATTGTTGTTTCAAAACTGTTTAATACATTTCATTACTTATTAAATGTTGTCATTTATGTAATCAGTTATGAGTCTACTCTGATGTATTTAATGTATTACTTTGATAAGATGAAATGTTTTAAGCTATAAGTGGGAACTAAGATACAATTTATCCAACTACCAATAAAAACATGTTAAATTACAGGTCTTTTACTATTTTTGGCAACTTCAGTGTCTGACCTGTTTGTAAGTCTATGATGTTGTTGGTAATGAACCATCTCCTATATGGCTGTTGGATCAAATTGATTTAGTAAGTGTAACATACTTCTGATTCAGAGTCATCATGTGAGAGGGCCCGTCTGTAGCGCACTTTGCTATTGCCGCGAGGATCATCTCCCACCTCTCTCTCCTCCAGTTTGGCTTTTGTTTTGCTCTTCTTCATTAGGAAGTTATCTACTACCCAGAACATCAGAGCCTGGGTGCACACAGAGGCACACGTTCAAACAAACATAGGAGTGTTACAATGATTGAACTACCCTGTCATGTATTTTCTAGTGTTTATTTTGCTGAGGCTGCAACTGAAACAAGCAAAAACATATTGCTCTGCATTTCAAAGTGAGGTGGAAAAACATTACAAACAAAGCATATATTGCAGATACAAAAACAATTTTATATATATACACACACACACACACACACTCATAAATTATTCAGACCCTTTCATTTTTTCCATATTTTATGTTGCAGCCTTATGCTAAAATGCTTTAAAATATATATATATCATCAATCTACACTCCATACCCCATAGTGACAATGCAAAAAAAAAAAAAATTATAAAAAGAAAAAACTGAAATATCACATTGATCATATTCAGCCCCTTTGCTATTTGAGCTCCGGTGCAGCCCATTTCTCTGGATCATCTTTGAGATGTTTCTTCACATTGATTGGAGTCCACCTGTGGCAAATTCAATTGATTGGACATGATTTGGAAAGGCACACACCTGTCTGTATAATGCATATCAAAGCAAAAACCAAGCCATGAGATCAAAGGAACTGCCTGCAAAAAAAAGCACTCAAAGGACTCTCTGGTCTGATGAAATTATGCTTGAACTTTTTGGCCTCAATTCCAAGTGTCATGTCTGGAGGAAATCAGGCACTGCTCATCATCTGCGCAATACCATCCCAACAATGAAGCGTGGTGGTAGCATCCTGTTGTGGGGCTGTTTTTCCAGTGGCAGGAACTGGGGACTAGTCAGGGTTGAAGGAAAGCAGAATGCAGCAAAATACAAAGATATCCTAAATGTAAACATGGTCCAAAGTGCTCAGGACCTCAGGCTGATCAGAAGGTTCACGTTCCAACAGGACAATGACCCCAAGCACACAGCCAAGACAATGCAAGAGTGGCTTAGGGACAACTCTGTAAATGGCCCAGCCACAGCCCAGAATTTGAAAACATTCCAACATCTCTGGAGAGACCTGAAAATGGCTGTCCACCGACAGTACCCATCCAACCTGACAGAGCTTGAGAGGATCTGCAGAGAATGGCAGAAAATCCAGATGCGCAAAGTTTGATGCATCATAGCCAAAAAGACTTGAGGCTGTAAACGCTGCCAAAGGTGCTTCAACTAAGTACTAATTAAGTAAGAGTTAAGGGTCTGAATACTATATGTCAACGTGATATGTTTTTCCTTTTTAATTCATTTGCAGAGTTATCAAAAAACAGGTTTAGCTTCAGCATTATGGGGTATGGAGTGTAGATTGTGAGGAGAAAAAAAATAACAATTTAAAGCATTTTAGCATAAGGCTGCAACATAAAATATGGAGAGAAAAAAATGGAGTCTGAATACTTTATGAATACACTGTGTGTGAGTATATTATATGTAACACATTTAATAAATTAACCATGCTGCACATTTGGTTAGCAATGTAAAGAGTAATTTGTTACAGTGCACAGAAGTCTGATATGGCTACAGTGGATTAAATGCACTCCTAAACAAAAACTTGACTGTCACTTACGTTCACGAAAAATGGGACAATTAGCATGACGATAGCTAGCTCCAGATGAGGGTTCGTAATAGGGTTGAGTGTAGCCAGCTGTCCAACACACACACAGCAATCATATACATAAATTATCTAAAGACTTATGTTTTCAATATTATGTAAATAGGGATTTATAAGATTTATATTAAAAGAATAATTCACCCAAATATGATAATCTCATTTACTCAAACTCATGACTGTTTGATAGTTTCGATATTTTGATGGTGATATGTGTTTATGTCCATACTATCCATATAAATCTTGACATTTGCAGTTTGCTTGGCATGATCGTGATTTATAGCATGATTACGCTTGTACAGCATGTCTTGATCACACCAAGGAGACAGCAAATGTCAAGATTTATAGTGAAATAAGGAGTTACGTGTTGGTCTGTTTCTCACAAAAAAACAATCATATCGCTTCAGAAGACTTCGATTAAACCACTTGAGTTGAATGGACTATCTTTATGCCTGTATTGTGTTGTGTCATTTTTGGAGCTTGAAAGTTTTGGACCCCATTGACTTGCATTGTATTCAGAAAAACACAGTATCAGTATCTCCATCAAAATATCTTCGTTGTGTTCCACAGACAGAAACTCATATCATTTGGAGATGGCATAAGGGTGAGTAAATGATGAGAGAATTATCATTTTTAGGTGAACTATCCCTTTAAATTTACAAAATATATCAACGCATGTGTACGTCACACAGCGTTAATGAGGCTCTCACAATGATGTAAATGTAAAGTTTCGAAACATGAAGCACAAACTACAAACTTATTAATGATTGGAGACCTAACTGACCTTCTTCCATTGTGGGATGAGGAGGACCAGCATGATCATGACCTTCTCAAACATCATGATGAGGATATAGAGAGCACACTGACCCGCCCAGGCACTGCACTGCACTGGCTCGCCTACACATGGTCATCGTTACAAATACAAGAAAAGCAAATAAAATCATCCCCTTTAACAGCACTGTAGAATTGTCTAATAAAGCAGTAAGCCACAAGAGGCCATGCGTTACAGTGATTTGACCATGGGTAAGGAGTGTTCTTAGGCACAACACAAAGCGGCCCCTTACCTGTGGTTGTAATGCATGTACTCAAATGGCTTATTGCTTTTATAAAAGGACAGCAACAGCACTGTTGAAAAAAAAATAAAAATAAATAAAAACTTAAATAAACTAACATTTATTATTAATATTATCAGAATAAACAGTTCATCCAAGTAATTTAGTTTATAGGCCAAACTGTAGGTTGTTTGAGGGTTGCCAAGAAACGTTGCAAGTTGCATGTGAATACAGTCATTTTACAATAGCTTCTCCAGCAATTATCCAATCAGTCCTATAATCTATAATTAACCCATGTGTCTCAATACTGCATGAAACATCTTTGGTCAATTCCCACTGGACTTTCATTTTACTTAACTTGATTAAAGTTAATATTAAAGCTGCTCCTCATACCATACTCTCCAAATCGTAACGAGTCCCATTGTCTCCATTCAACCACGACGCTCACAGCTTTTATGCCGCCATAGATTACCAGCATACCCAGCGTCGCATCCAATAGGAAGTTGATGAGGTATCTATGGAAACAACACATGGAATGTTCTTACTGAAGACGGTGTCATCATAGATATGCAAATTTTAGACACTAAACACTGTGGGAAGGTACAACGACGCATGGGGGAAACATTGACAACACCACCCACACAGACTCACAGTGAACATGGGTCCTCCTCTGTGAGGTCAGACAGGTAGACATTAGCAAAGTGAATGAACAGCATCCCTATGGCCTGTTTGGAGGTGTCCAGAAACCTGAGAGGGGTGGAGGGGAGGGGGGGGTCAGTGACAGGGAGGAGACCTGGTTAGAACTCACCATAACCAGTCAAACCCCTCGCCTGAGCAAGGGCAATGGGGCTCAAGATGGCCACTAGACAGATCTCTGGTCAGTGCTGTGCAGCAATTATCGTGCATGTTTTAAAATGTCCAATGCTTACTAATGACACAAAATGGCACTTTACCAGATTATCCAGGGTCTCCGTTCGTGTTTAGGCTCCCTGAAGCGTTTCACTGTGGATGAGAAACAGAAGGCTTTCATTGTGGTAGCAGCAGAAAATGGGTGATCAATAATGTTTACCACATGGGTGTAGTGCTGATTCTAAAAACAGTTTCCTGGATCTTGTGTGCTGCTATAAAAAACATAGCGGTCGATAAATGCTACATAGCATTAAAGTCTCGAAAGGGGAAGAGGTGAATGAGGAATGGCATTATCGTGAGTTTAATGAGCTCCCTACACTCACACATACACGGACAGTGCAAATTAAAAGAATATTCAGGGTTAAGATCAATCGACAGAATTTGTGGCATAATGTTGATAACCACAAAAACACATTTTCACTAATTCCTACTTTTCTTAAAAAAAATTAAAAAAATAACCCAAAATCAAGGTTACAACAGGGCACTTACAATGGAAGTACATTTTTGGATGGTTTAAAGGCAGAAATGTTAAGCTTATTATTTTATAAAAGCACTTTTGTATTAATTGAGCTGCAATTAGTTTAAATAACTTTAGGATTTACGGAGTTACATTGTCACTGCAAAGAAGTTGTATAATTGGATAAAACTTGAACAGAAATTTGGAAAGAACAGAAAAGGTAAGCGATTTATCTTACCAAAACAATGTTAGTGCACATATTGTTTAAGTCTTGTGGATTCACTTTTAAAACAGTTTTTTAATGTTTACAGATTGACCCCATTCAGTTCTATTGCAAGTGCCTCACTGTAACCATGATTTTAATTTTTTTAAGAAAAGGAGGGACATGTCAAAATGTATTTTTGTGGTAATTAATATTATGCCACAGAAGCTATAATCTGAGCTCAACTGAAACCCAAATATTATTTTTATGCTTTTGCAAAAGATCAATTTCCCTGTGGGGAAAATAAAGAACAATGGGGCCCAAAATGTAACCAAAAAAGTTTTAAATAATGTTTTAGGATTTTAAATAATAATATTAAAAATAAAAAGGTTATGAGAAAAAAAGCAGAGATTTTTAAGATTACTTTAAGATTTTACCTTAAGATTTCAAAATATCATACACACACCAATCAGCCACAACATTAAAACACCGCCTAATATTGTGTAGGTCCCACTCGTGCCGCCAAAACAGTGCCAACCCGCATCTCAGAATAGCATTCTGAGATTACTTTAATTTAATAGAACTGCTGCTCACTGGATGTTTTTTGGCACCATTCAGAGTAAATTCTAGAGACTGTTGTGCATGAAAATCCCAGGAGATCAGCAGTTATAGAAATACTCATACCAGCCCATCTGGCACCAACAATCATGCCACGATCCGTATCTGCATGATTTTATGCACTGCACTGCTGTCACACGATTGGCTGATTAGATAATCGCATGGATGATTGCTGGTGTCAGACGGGCTGGATTGAGTATTTCTGTAACTGCTGTTACAGAAGTGATGTCAGTTTATATGCACAACCTTATTTCACAAGAGGCAAAATGATGATGAAAACTGAATCTTCAAAGAAAATACATAAGAAAATTTGCTTCTGTTCTCCATTCTTTTCTGCAGTGCTTGTAAAACGATTATGTGAATTGTCATTGAACTTGCCTATGCATATATCCTGTGTTTGGTTCTACATCGTTCTCAATCCTGAACATCATCAAATCAGTTTGTGCACCATTTCTCATGATTATTATCTGCACAAGTATCTGCCTTGTGTGTGCAAATGAATGTGTGCAGGATAAGGAAGGAAAATGTTGACCTCATTAAATGGGAGGATAATATTTTTTTTTAAAAAAGGAACAGACATAATTATCTTTTTCAGTTTTAAGCTACATTTATTTTGTGTAAACAGAAAGTTCTTCATTAAATTGCCATTGTTGAAAATGTTATTTAAATACCTCTTTTAACAAAATTAAATACTATTTTAATGTAAATAAACACATAATTAACCATTCTGCAAGGAGAGAACCTGCACTTTTTTTTTCTTCCACTTCAAGCATTGAATATTAGGCAGGTGGTTTTAATGTTGTGGTTGATCGGTGTATGTCACATGACATTGATCATGATAAAAGGTCAGATATTCTTGCTTTTATTGAAAAAGAAGTTGCTCTTTGGAACATTTTTAGAACATGCTACAATAACATGGATCATCAGGTATTGCTAAAATATTTGGTGCCCATGCCAGCTTTAGTGCATGCTGTCAATGAAGCAAAAAGGAAGATACAAATACTAAGAAATTCACAAATTCTTGTGCATTTTTCAATGTGACATTTCACTCATATGGTAACATTGATAACATTTCCCCAAATGTTCTGTGACTTTTGGTCCCCATTCCAATTCTAATTCAAATAGCTTTGGTCTTGTTTGGCACCAATCAATGGATTTTATTTTTTTGGAAAATAGCAACCATTATAGCAATAATGGACCTCTAGGGTGTAAATATAGTTGACGTCTTTGAAACTATATTAAATAATGTCCATCAATAAAACATTTTATTTAGATTGTAAATAGCACCAGAGAGGATTGTAGTAAAGATAAAATCTACAGCAATTGCTTGTAGCAATGCTTATAAACCAGAGGTGTGAGTTGTTGCCTTCCGAGCTGTCGAAACCAGCCAACCCAGTTGCCAAACGTGACCCGATGACTCACACAAATAAAGGGCAGCCTGTTTCTCACAATGGCTGTTTGTTCGTGTAAGGCTATTAACTCTGTGTGTCCCTGAACAACATCTCCTACTCTTTACAATTACGACTTGCATAACCACTAAAGCAGATGAAATAAGATGGCAATTTCTCATCATATATCACATGGTCCATCTCCTAAAAAATAATTCCCTTATGCATGTATTTTCTACTAGCTAACCCAGTATTTAAAGGAATGTTCTGGGTTCAATACGACACAATTAAGCTTCATTTTGACTCATCTGTCACAGAAAAAATAGAAAGGTACTTATAATGCAAGCAAGCCATTATGCTGTTAATGGAGCATAACATACATCAGCCCAAAAATTCACCAGAGCACCTCCTAAGTCTTCTCCCATCTACCAGTAATTATTACTACCTGCATAAATTGGTTGTAGGTTGAGGTCACAAATTGGTTGAAATTTGTATGATGTGTCGATTGTGTGATTAGGATGCGTTTCATACAAGATCTGGCAACTGGACAACCTTGGAATAACATATTGATGTGATTATTCATATAACGGAGGTTTGGGCCATACAAATTAAGGGGGTTTCCCGGGAGAAATAACAAAACGGGAGCGGGTGGGAGATGGGTGTGAAATACGGGAGACTCCCGGGAAAAACGGGACTGTTGACAGGTATGTCCCCCTCGTGCCACCAAAACAGTGCCAAGCCGCACAACCAGATAACCACAATTGTACAGAGTGGTTATCAGAGTTACCGTAGACTTCAGTCTGAATTAGTCTGGTCATTCTCTGTTGACATCAACAAGGCGTTTCCGACCACAAAACTGTCCCTCACTGGAAGTTTTTTGTTTTTGGCACCATTCAGAGTAAATTCTAGAGACTGTTGTGTGTGAAAACCAAAGGAGATCAGCAGTTACAGAAATACTCAAACCACCCCATCAAGCACCAACAATCATCCATGGGAGCTAATCAGCCAATCGTGTGGCATCAGTGCAGAACATAAAATCATGCCAATAAGGGTCAGGTGCTTCAGTTAATGTTCACATCCACCATCAGAAGGGGGGATCTCAGTGCTTTGGAGCATGGCATGATTGTTGGTGCCAGAAGGGCTGGTTTGAGTATTTTAGGTTTTAATGTTGTGGCTGATTGGTGTATATTGAACCTAGAACAGTCCTTTGATGGGAAGTGACTAACTACACATTTTATTTAAAAGTCCATTGAGTCTTTCCAATAAAACCAAAGGAAAACCAAGATGGGGCTGTTATGAAACATTTAAATGTGCTCACACATACTCTTTAATTAAAGTACAGTGTCAGGTTCACACAGTGGTGAGAAGATTGCATTACTTGCACTGACATGCCTTGACCTGCCTACTTCTATGATGTAATTACTTGAAAACTTCTGGCTTAACAGAGCCTTCAAAGAGGCTACATGAGCTAATGAAACCAATAAGTCCTCACACAATTCAGCCTTGCTTGTCATTATATGAAAACCATATGTATAAAAATGTATCTGTGTTTTGACGCTGTTTATCACTTTAAAGTCGGCATGAAATCAAAAGTGACCCTATTTATTTTATTAATGCACGTGATTGGCTTTTTTTTTTAATGATTCATCCATGCATATTTGCCATTTTATTTTTGCCCTGTTATCTTGAATCAAAATGTCATTACTTGCTCTTGCAGTGATATGACTGACTTTTCTCTGGTGATGTGTGCAAGGCCATGCTGCATTTAGTCAGTTTTTCAGTTCTCCAGTCAGTGGGGCACAGTGGAAATGGTGTATGTATGTGTCGACTGCAAACTTGCATTCAGGTCTGCCCACATTCTGTAAGCAACTTCCGTTTTCACAATCCAATCAACAACCAATGGATAAAATGAAGTCCCCATCCTACTTTCTTTTCTTGTTTGATAAACTGTTGTACTCATAAATACGTTACAATATAGAAGACAGTCGAAATTTATTTTTCAAGACGACATCAAAGCTGATGCGTGTAATTTTTGCACCACCAAACGATTAAAAAAAATAATAAAAATCACTGTTTTCTAACAGGTTCCTGAAAACTCCCTCCGTCTTCCATTTGTTCTACAAACCAATAGCCTCGGCCCAAGCTCACGCCATTGGTCGAGCCAATGCTGCTGCATTGGGCATTTACTCACCCTAATGCCATCCCAAATGCGCATTACTTTTGTTTTTCTCCAACAGAACACAAAACTTTTTAAAAGAATATCCCAGCTCTGTAGGTCCATACAATGCAAGTGAATGTTACGCAAAACTTTGAAGCTCCAAATCGCACATAAATGCAGCATTAAAGTAATCTCTATGACTCCAGTGGTTTAATCCATGTCTTCTGACACAGCCCAATCAGTTTGGGTTAGAACAGACCACATTATCTATTTTTTATGAGGTATTCATCTAAAAATCTTATTTTTTGTTCTGCAGAAGAAAGTCATAGACATCTGGGATGGCAATAGTAAGGATGAATGAGAGAATTTTCATTTTGGGGTGAACTGTTCCTTTAATTATCGTAGTATCTGCATATCAAGATCGAAAACGAGGAAGACTTTTAACGTAGAAAAAATAATAATCTACATATCAGCTTTAATGTTGCATGAATGGTGATACATTTAAGGCATTAGTCTGTGTGCTTACACATAAGTGTGCTGAAGGCCACCACTCCCAGCAGGCCCTGCAGGAAGATGCCAAAGGTGTCCATGAAGACCCCGTTGGAGCAGCCCCTGGTATCAACATCAGTGCGTGAAGAGTTGGAGGATACAGACGGCACCTGATCCCGGGACAACACACTGACCCCAACAACCGCCATTGCCTAAGAGGTCAGTGGATCACGGGTGTTTCAAACTACAAGCCCCCAAAATTATAAGCAGTGATGGTGACCGATAGCACGAATTACACAGCTATCGTAAGCACATAATTAATTATCTCTCTCTGCTCCTACTAAAATATCAAGCGCCTCCTGTCATGCAGATATATCATATTGAAACTCAGCGGAAGCGTCATCCAGTTGTTGGCTACATAATATCAGTTAGCAAGTTGTGCTGTATAAACATCCTCCTTAGCATCGAGCAACCAATCTACAGACGGAGATGTCTAACGGTAGTTTGCTGTTGATGCACTTAATACTACCCCAAGGACGTTGTCTTTAGGATGTGTATATATAGGTAAGATCAATAATAGACCGGGTTTTGTTCGCTGGTAGATTACAATTCTGTACAGTTCTGGTTAAATTACAGCTAGTAATCAGTCTTCATATCCACATCACTGCTTCTGCTGGTAGTGAAGTCAAGCCATAAAGCGTTTAGAAATGCATAAGGATACGATTATAAACGCCTTCTGACAGCCGAGTTGACAGTTGTCGGTGTTTTTAAAGCTCTTTTATAGAAAGGGTCCTGCTAGCACACCACAAGGAAAATCCGTCAGCGCCTGTATCAAGAGAGGAGTTTGCTTGGAATCAGATTAAATATGAAGGTCAGCGTCCAGTCTCCTCACATACGTATGTGATAAAGCGATGTATTATCCATTTTAAAAACAGAACTGTTCCTTGTTAACCGTTTCCTCTCATTTACGCGACGTTCTAAATGCGTCATCACGGTCATGTATTACTACAGCACGATGGGATATGTAGTTAGTCCTGATCCCCGAATCTGATTGGCTGATCGGCGTTCCAAAAGCGTTTAGTCCAGCAGTTCTGGAACGCTTCACAATTTCTAAACGCTTTGTTATCCGCTTCCCCTTGTTCGCACCAAATTGTGGTGGGGATTATAATTAATTGTTCATTTTTATTTCTGTCCCCCGATAGATTAGGTGACTACTCTGGAGATTGTTTAAAAACACAAGACTTTCACCACTGAAACAATGTTTGTGAATGAGAACAATTTGTTCACACCAAAAATTCATTCAAAACACTGGTTTACCAATGAAACATCACAAATTAAGAGTGATTTGTACTTGATGTTTTGGCTTAGTTAAGTTTAGTTAAATGTAATATTATTTACTGATTTGTTGAACTTTTGTATAAGCAACATAACACTCACAATCATGCCGTTTCTCCCATATATCATCACCAGCAGCCTTGTTCCTACCGCCAAATCGCAGCCATGCTGATATCCGTAAAAACAGCACGACTACGAGTCTGAAAGGTTAGATCCCTTTACTAGCAGGTGAAATTTTTATTTTTTTTTAATCTCAGCATTCACTTTCTTAATGCAGGAAATGAACATAGGACAAAGCCTACACTAATATACAGTACTGTATACACTCACCGACCTACTTATCATGTACAGATATGGGCCAGGAGCTTCAGTTAATGTTCACATCAACTATCAGAATGAGGAAAAATGCAATCTCAGTGATTACATTATTTCTGTAACTGCTGATCTCCTGGGATTTTCATGCACAACAGTCTCTAGAATTTACTCAGAATGGTGCCAAAAACAAAAAACAATCAGTGAGTGGCAGATCTGTGGACAGAAATGCCTTGTTGATGAGAGAGGCCAAGAGAATGGCCAGACTGGTTCAAACTGATGAAGTCTACGGTAACTCGGATAACTATCTGTACAATTGTGGTGTGAAGAATAGCATTTCAGAATGCTATTCTAAGATGCGGGTTGGTGCTGTTTTGACGGTATGAGGGGGACCTACAAAATATTAGGCAGGTGGTTTTAATGTTGTGACTGATCGGTGTATATACGTTATACAGCATGTATATGGTTAAAGCCTGATTACCAGTCTTAGGCGGGTTACCACATTTAGACTGCTCAATTTCCAAATGTGCATTACTTAAGTTTTTTTAAATTCTATCAAATGCTCAAGAACTATAAAAGTATCAGATGTCCCTCTCTGTCAACATCACTTAATAGTTCAACTAGGCCAGTATATTAGTCAATTACTGTTTAACTGAAAACAAAAACAAGATACAGACAAGAAACAAATAGGATACTTTAACTGAATATGGCATTAAACAAAATGAATAGTTTCAGAGGGAAACCGAGAGAATGAGGTGGACTCGTGGATGGTTGTTAGATTAAAGTTCAGGGTTTAACAGGAAACAATAAAATATATACTTAACAAAATAAGACTACCTCTTGTATAAATAAAAAGACATTCTAACTCGGAGCATAAATACATGTTTTATGTCCAAAGACTGCAACGAGTTCCTTTAAATTCACCTGCAGAAAAGAAAAACCCAAAAGGTAAGATTCAATTTATTTTATTTTAAATAACATTTTCCACCAACATATAATTCAAAGTAAAGCAATATTCATTCAACAAACTTGAATCAAATAAACAAAGAAAAGTAAATAAACAGAATATGGCAAGATGAGATCATCTTTCACCATTCCAGCACAAGGATGAGGAGCAAGGGAAATGGATGTTTAATCAAGAAAAGGGAGGCTGTTGCATATTTCATAATCAATTCAAATACAGTCCATAAATGACGAATCAGATGATTCCATCTGAAAGTTAACGGCCATAGCTTTGAAATGCAAGGCCATATCAGATACTAATCAAATAGAGGCCCCTGCAATTATTTAATGCAGTATATGCATTTAAACAAATGTTGTATTCTACGTGATATTAAAAATATTACTTTTACGAGCAGACGCATTTGTAAGAGTACCAAGACTCTTTATATTTGGTGTTGTTGATAGACCCTGGATTTGCCACTATATTATCCTTATCACAGTTAGTGACATAACCTGAAAAATTGTGTGCTTACGTCTTAACCATAACACCTCATTATTTTTTTTTATTACTTTGCACTTTTAATTAGCAATGCTTCAATAGGATTAGCAAGTGTTTGTTAGTATTTACAATGGCAGCATCAGCCATATCATGCCTGAAAAATCTTTTGAATGGTGTATTCACAAGCTATTATAGAAAACCAAACCGAAATGGGAGCATGAAAGCAGTCCCACTAAAATTAACATCTGGTTATTTACAGTATTTACATTCACACTCCTGTATGTACACTTTTGCATACCAATACATTTTACTGTTTAGTATATGGGCAATTTGTGTTGTTTTTTGTGCTTAAGGTCACTGCATTGTCATCCGCTTTACACTTAATAATGGTTTCAAAAGCAAGTAAAGAGCTTTGCTTATTCTTGCCAAGACTGAATGGACCAGTTCATTTAACCCAGGTTTAACATAACGCCGAACTGAACTAATCCCTTAAGGATCACAAAATTAAACTAAACAGTAGTCCAGAACTAGACTTAATTTGAGATGGAAAGTCCAGCTGGAAACAAACCAGATTCACCCTGTTGAAAAATGCCCCTCCAGTAGTTAATCTCGACCGTGTCTGCTGTGTAGAAGAACTAATGGTAAGTGAGGCCTCTAAAGCGCATGGGAGTTTAAAGGTTCTGTTGCCCATAGAGGAAAAGGAAGATCACAAACAAAATGTCATAGCTCTAACTACGCTCTAATGTCACCCTCAGCTGGCAAATTGTTGGTAAAATGCCAGCTTGACCCTCTCAATGTGATGGCACAGTTTGATGGCAGGCCCGAGCTTCAGGTCCATACACTCCTGTACAGTGGGAAGATTCAATAGAAGCAGGGCCTGACCGTCAATTTCCTGGAAGGTAAACAGAAACAGTTGCAGACAGCGTGTACTTGCATCTCCTGTTTAATAGAGGAATGTACAGATACTGATATTGGTATAGTGTCGGATTATGTACTAAAGTACTCATACATCACTCGTTAAAATGCTCTGATATAAAAACAGGTACCATGCTGTGTATGTATAACATTCGTTGCATAAATGTTGCCGCAAATAAAAGGGCTCTCTCACGTTGTCAAATGAATTTTTATGGCTTTTTCATACAGTTTTGATTTAGACCTAATGAGTCATTCAGACCAATTTGTGAAATGGTTTAATTCATTAAAAAGAACTGATTCAATATAATAATTTGCACACAAATTGGTCATCACTTTGTCTTGTGAGCAAATTTTACATCCTATCTTTACTACAAAAGAGCAAAATCAATCCGATTAAATATTTTACAGCACAACCTGAAAAAAAAAGTATGATTACAGAAATTCTATGACTTTTCCAGGCCTGGAAAACAATTTTAAAATTCACTGATATATCTAGGTTAATCTCTTAAAAAGGTACCTGAGCATCTCTACAATGATTTACAGATGTAGGCTCCTAAATAAGCAGCAATAAACATGTGAGCTCTTTTGTCAGAAAGTCACTGCAACAATTGAGTCTCAAAAGATGCATTTAAGTCTATGTAATGCATGCGGAGGTGTGTGTGCTCAATTACCTGATCCATGAAGATGCGTGCTAGAGGAGCACAATCGGTGGTCCTGATGAAGTGCACTACATCAGTGACACTCCATTCTAGTGGACTGCTGTCCAAGCAAAGCTTCTGAGGAGCTTCAATACGTGGACTCTTCAAAAGAGGCATGGGGAAACAGTCAGTATTGCATGTTGGCTAAACAAACTGAAAAAAACTTTAACCATATTGGAGATTGTCTATTTTCTTTGAACAAACGAATAATGAAAATAATAATGCAAGTTCCAGACAGAACAAACAAAAAGTCTGTTCCATTACCTATTGAGCTGCCTTGCTGTCTACAAAGGCAGCAACCTTCTAGGGCTGCATCCTAACCAACATGGAACCTCATAAGAGAATGATCTGAAATGCTCTACATAGGCAGCAACTCTTAAGCCTAATTTATACTATTGAAGATGCTGAACTTTTTTCTCAACTAAAGCACCATAGGCAAACAAAGCCAGCATTTTATACTACACACAGTGCCGTTTTAAAAATAGTCCATTGAGGGTGACGTCACTATTTAACGTACAGTTCCACCCACGGATGTAAAGCGAGTAATGCAGGTCTTTCTTTCCATGGATCACTACTTTCAGCCATGTATCGCTTCTTATTAAGCGCGTCAATGAGCCCCTTCCACTTTGAGGCCAAGTTATCTGATCTGACTTCATTAACCGATAACTCATGCATTTGTAGTGAACATTTGTTTTTGTGGAGTTTGTGTTGTACATTTCTAAGAGACAGGCTTCAAAGTTATTGATTAAAAAAGTAACTGCTCCTCAGCTGGCACAAGCTATTATAAATAATAATAAATAAATAAAAAAAAACAAACAGTACGTCCATACCATACCCATGATTACAATTCATTAACACTCTTCAACTAGCAGAGTTCTCCAAGGTCAAGAATTTTAGAGATGTGCGCGAACAGGTGAAATATCAGCAAATGAACACCTTTGGGAGAACTAAAACATACTAAAAGAAGCCTGTTCGCCCAGTTAGTATCAATTAGCCTTTAATGGTCACCTATTGGCATATATGTACGCAGCTCACTAGATTTTGGAACAGGGTTAAAGTTCGCACTGTTACCTTGGGTGAAGGTGGCCTGTTCTCATCCTCTGAGCAGAAAGACGAGCGAACTTTGCGCCGTCTGCGAGTGGGACGGGGGGTTTCAGGAGGAGAGGGGGAAGGGGGCTGTGACTTCTTCTCAGAGTATTCGGAGTCTTCCATCAGCTCGTCCTGCAGCTCAGAACCTGTGTCCTCACTCAGAGAGTCATCCTCATCCAGATCTTCCTCATCACCACTGCCCTGTGAGGCCAAACAGCAGTCAGTGACATTAGTTCATTTGTAAATCAAGCAATATGATGTCTGAAGCTCCTTCTGGTTTAACGTTGGTTTGACAAGTTTCTAAGACTTATTACAGTTTTGCATTTTCAAATTGGTTTTTAATTTTAATATAATTTTCATAATGTACTTTACATTTGAGTTTAGTTTTAGTCTCAGCCATAGTTTTGATAGTTTCAGATACATTTAGAACATATGTTTTAGTAATTATAGTCAAGTTATCAGTTAAGGAACCAAAAGAACATTGCCAGAGTTAAGATTCAAATTTTAAATAGCCAAGACTTTTGAAGAAAGAAGCTGTATCTTTGTTATCAGTATCAGTTACTTACTGGCATCTCACTTTATTTTTGGTTTATTTACTTCAGTACTGTAAAAACTAAAACAAAACTAAATTTAAAACAGTTATAAGTTTATTTTGCATTCATTTGAGGTTTTCCAAATCTTTTGACCAATAGATTTCCATGATTTAATTGGTCATTCCCACTGAAGCTTAGCAGGGTTGAGCCTGGTCAGTGCCTGGATGGGAGACCTCCTGGAGAAAGTCTGTGTGGGTCCTAATGCCCCGATATATAACAATATATAACACTATTCTATAAAAAGGCACCGTCCATTAGATGAGATGTTAAACTGAGGTCCTGGCTCTCTGTGGTCATTAAAAATCCTAGAGCACTTCTCGTAAAGAGTAGGGATGTAACCCCGGTGTCCTGGCTAAATTCCCCCCATTAGCCCTTATCAATCATGGCTTCCTAATAATCCCCATCCATAAATTGGCTCTATAACGCTTCTCTCCACCAATAGCTGCTGTCGGTGAGAGTACTGGTGCACTATGGCTGCCGTCACATCATCCAGGTAGATGCTGCACACTGGCGGTGGTTGAAGAGAGTCCCCTGTTCACTGTGTAAAGCGCTTTGAATGTAGTGTCAGACAATCACTATATAAATGTAACAATCTTTCAATCATTCATTTGGATTACTGGTAAAAGATTTTAAAAAGTAATTTATAGAGACCAAAAAAAAAAAAAAAACACGATTTCTAGCCAATAAAATGTTTTAGAGCATATCATAACATTTACTGCATATTCACTATAGATATTTTCACCGCTTTATACGATTTTCCTTATTTCTATGACTTTTCCAGTTCTGGAAATGTACATTTTAAAATTCCCTGATATTTCCAGGCTTTCCATGACTGTGGGAACCCTGTATTTATTTTTCGTTTTCTTAGATTAATAGTTTTCATCTAAGTTTTAGAAATAAGTTTTAAATATAAGCCTGCTTCAGTCAAGACTTGTTAAAAATGACCTTTGCTGAGGTAATTGAAATCAAGTGTGTTCACATCAAACCCACATTGAATTGTAATTTTAAGCAGTGATGGTAGAGTAACTGAACTCTGTTCATATGCTGAATTTATATATCAATGACATTTACAATGACAGTTTGCTCTGACTGCAAATGTGTCACCAGATTGTCCATTTCACATTACAATGACCACAATAAAACAGATGGATGAATGTGTTCTTGATTAGCAGTTAACACTCAACAGCTCTTTTTAGGTTACCTGTGGGGAGCCTGCCGGAGTGTTGTCGACTGAGGCCGAAGAACGTCTCTTCTTGTGGACGAAGAGCTGCTTCCTCCTCTTCCTCCTCCTGCCTCGTCTCTTTACACCCCCCTCTAAGTTGGAGTGTCCGCCGGGAGGTCGACCCACACGCTTGCTCTTCTTCTTCCCATAGTAATATGCTAAAAACACGGTCAGTTCACAGAACAACCTCAACAACAGTCTTCAACAACAGAAAGGAAAGGCAAGCACATTATATTAAACATGACATTATTTTAATTATTCATATGTTTGAATCTCATGAAACATGCCCAGGTGACATTTAAAAAAAAATATATATATACACATTTAGCTTCTGTACATATATACTGTATATACAGTACTGTGCAAAAGTCTTTGGCACATAAGATGTTTCACAAAAGCATTTGTCTTAAGGTGGTTATTTATATCTTTAGCTTCAATGTGTCAATAGGAAATATAAATGTTAGACTCCCAAACATTACTTTTGCAAATAGAAAAGATTAGAACAGAAGAACAGGGAGTCCTGCAACAGATGTCATGGCCACCACAAAGCCCCCACTGAATATTGTGTCATTCTGAGATTACATAGAGACAGAAGCAACTGAGACAGCCTAGTGGCGAATTCTCCAAGAAGCTTGGAACATCCTATCTGTCAACAACCATGAAAAACTGTGTCCAGGTGTACCTAGGAGAATTGGTGCTGTTATAAAGGCAAAGGTGTTCACACAGAGTATTGATTTAGCTTTTTTATGTTTACTGGACTTTGTATGACACTAAGTGATAAATTACAAATATTGATGTCATTATTTTTGAAGACATCCTCACTATGCAAAGTTTTTCACAAGTGCCTAAAACGTTTGCACAGTACTGTTTATACAGAATCATGCATTATGACTAGTGATGCACCGAAATGAAAATTCTGGGCCGAAACCGAAAATTCAGGATGCACTTGGCCGAGAACGTTTTTATTTATTTATTTTTTTATATATAATTGTATTAATATTATACTTTTTAATTAATCTCATGACTTCAATAAAATGATAACACTTTTATTGTAACACACCAAAATTGGACAGAAAATATATTATAACAATATTAAATATATTATTCTTTATTCAGTTCTTTAACAATCAAATTTAACAGATTTTTTATTTTTACCAATTATCCAATAAATTTAACGTTCTAGAAAACTAATGATATGCAAAACAGCAGTCAAGTAATGAACTAAGCAGCTCTAGGCTAGCATCTTGCGAATTCAAAACATTTAAATATGCTACACAGTCATTTTAATTAAAACAACAGGCAAAACACAGAACGGCAGAGGCCCTCTATTCTGTTTATGTAAACGTATTTCCACTTTAATATAAAATGATTGTGCAAATCAACATTGGTTTTAGTTTAATTACTGCTGTTTTGCAAACTCAACTGTAAATTGACAGATGTAGCCTTAAGTAAAGAACAAAGTTTTGCAGGGCTAAACAAATTTGAATGTAATTGCTATACACATAGCAAATTGGACCGCTTTCTATTTAAGTAAAAGTGTCAGGTTTCTCTTCAAGAACAAAAGTTGTTAAACTTTCTGGCAACTCAAGAACATGAGATGCTGCACTGAATAGTCTCTCTCTCTGTGTTGGTGCTTGGGCAGATAAATACCAATTGTGTGCAATCCACGCAAGCAATGGAAAGCAATCTTTGTTTGTGTACCAGTAGTCAAGAGGATCGACGCATTCGCAATATGAGCGTGAAGCGGTCGACTGTGTTCCGCAACTGCTTTCGGATCCTTGAATTACGTATAACGTGCGAGGAAGGGCACCCGGTGGACTTTCTGGTGCCCTCCTAGGTAAAGATGGTGCCCTCCTAGGGAGTTGGTGCCCTACTCAGGTTGCGGCAGCACTGCTTATTAGTATCATATAGTATTTCCACACCGCTGACATCTGCCTTTGCTTGGCAGCGCCGTGATTATGATTAGATTGATCGAGAGTGAAACCTGAGCACTGAGGGGCAGGGAGGCATATATATATATATATATATATATATATATATATATATATATATATATATATATATCGGCTCATATTTTAAGTATTTTTTCTTTCGGCCAAAACAAAAAAATGCAATTTTCGGCCTAAAGTTTTTGGTGGCCGAAATTTCGGTGCATCCCTAATTATGACAATTAACCACAGCCTGATTCTCATTACTGAAATGCAATTTGTTTTGGTCTCATTACTACAGTATAATTAGAATTTTTAGTTGTTTTTAATAAATTACTTAAATTGTATTCATATAATAAAGTATTTATATATCATGGTAGTATTACTTTGTGAAAAACTTTGCATTACATTCATATTTCCACTTTATTATAGGACAAAATTACTGCATTACAATAATGAGAATCATCATCAACAATATATTTTTTATTATTTTTTATTTGGGAATTACAAAATAACTCG
This sequence comes from Xyrauchen texanus, assembly GCF_025860055.1. Classification (NCBI taxonomy): domain Eukaryota; kingdom Metazoa; phylum Chordata; class Actinopteri; order Cypriniformes; family Catostomidae; genus Xyrauchen; species Xyrauchen texanus. The sequence continues at coordinate 27,694,790 of NC_068314.1, read as the reverse complement.
CAAGTAAAACGTCCCTACACATTAAGGTAATGAGGATTTCAGGTGAAATGTGTCTAATAGTAATGAAAATAATGTAAATAATACAAATATGGTTAATTTTGTCTTTTTTTTCTTTGGATTTTGGGGTGATATGTGACCTGGGCATGTTTGGTGGGATTCACAGATATTGATAACAATGTAACAGGAAAAATTAACAGGATATTTACAACAGTGCCTTAAAGGGAAAGTACACCCAAAAACAATAATTTACTCAACCTCATGCCATTCTAGATGAAGACTGCAGAACACAAACAAAGATTTTTAGAAGAATTTCTCAACTCTGTAGGTCCATACAATGAAAGTGAATGGTGACCAGAACTTGGAAAGTCCAAAAATAACATAAAGGCAGCATAAAAGTAATCCTTAAGACTTCAGTGGTTAAATGCGGTAAGAAACAGAGCAATATTTAAGACCTTTTCCCTCAAAATCTCAGACGTGAAGGTGAAACTAAACAGATACCACATGTGACTTTTAAATGTAAAAGTGGAGATTTAGAGAGAAAAATAAAGTACTTACATTTTGATCTGTTTCTCACCCACACTTATTATATTGCTTCTGAAGATATGGATTTAAACACTGGAGTCATATGGATTACTTTTATGCTGCCTTTATGTTGTTTTTGGACCTTCAAATCACCATCCACTTGCATTGTGAGGCCCTACAGAGCTGAAATATTCAGCTAAAAATCTTTGTTTGTGTTCTGCTTAAGAAAGAAAGACATTCACATCTGGGATTGCAAGATGGTGAGTAAATGATGAGAGAATTTTCATTTTTGGGTGAACTATCCCTTTAATACAAGTACAATCCAGTGAGCAATTAAAAGTAATATATATACATACATACATACATACATACATACATACATACATACATACATACATACATACATACATACATACATACATACATACATACATACATACATACACACACACACACACACACACACACACACACACACACACACACACACACACACACACACACACACACACACACACACACACACACACACACACACACACACACACACACACACACACACACACACACACACACACACACACACACACACACACACACACACACACACACACACACACAGCAGTGGAAGGGGCTGAAGGTATGCTCACTGTATTTGGTTTTGGTGAGCACAGAGCAGTTCTCCGAGCAGCGATCCAGAACCATTCGTGGACCGAACAGATTGGGACAGCATTCCAGCTTAATACAGGTCTTCCGACAGAAGTCTGCCACTTGGTCCGCTGTGCGAACTATCTCTACTGTTGCCCTGTAACTTTTCCCTTTGTACCTGTGAACCGTGCATACTGGTCAGATAAAGCAAGGAACTCTTTATACAAATATTAATACAGTACATTCCTTAATTTAATATAATATTATTCAAATGCAATTATTATTATGTACATTCATAAAAGGAACGAGCATAAACGTACTAATTTATCGTCTTACTAAACAAATAAATAATTTGTGTTAAAGAAAAACAAGGTGCAAATCTTAGTGAAAGAGGGAGTTGTGTACGGGACTGTATACTCACTTAGCTTTAAGCGTCTCTCCGTGACCGTGCCAGCGGCCTTCCTGGTCCAGCTGTAGCTCTCGCAGTACTCGGCTGGGCTTGTAGGCAGAATTAATCAGGAGTGTCAGGACCTGTATGGGCCACAAGTCAACAGATCAGCATATGGATCACACAGCTAAGATATTAACAAGGGTTTAAAGGGCACATTCATCTAGTTTTTTCATAAGAATTGTATAGGACTGAACAGAAACATTTGCTAAAAGAATTGAAATTCTTTAAAAGGTCTTTTAGGTCTCTTACAAAGAAAAATAAATTGGCTAACCTCCTTTAGTACCAGGACACAGTTTCCAGGGCCCACACACTGGGGTAGCTCTGCAATACGGCCTTTATTGAGATAGGGCCCTGAGAAGCACCGATGGTTAAAATAGATCTTAGGGCAGCAGTATTTCCCATTTGCCTGGCCCACTAGTGGCACACAAACAAGATTAATATAGTACCGTGTTAGTGAGAATTGAGGCTTTGTGACAATGTATACTGGCTTAACAAGGAACACTGTAAATGCATTCAGGTGTTCAGGTGTGTATTTGCCATTAGAGTAACAACATTCACCTATCTCAGCCTGATTGTTGTGGATCGGTTTGGTAGGATCAGGTGAGGAGTCTTTGGATGGAATCCGGCTGTGATGAAAGAGATTATGAGTTTCACAACCAAAACTACTAACAGTATATTCAAATACATACTTTTGTGTCTTACTTACTGCTTCTCTGGCTGAACGACCGCCACTTTTCTCTGTTTCTCAACTGTAAAATAACACATAATCTCTCAAAACATTGTAAGACATAATATCTCATATCAACTCGATATCAAATTTTAACAGGCACTTTCCAATACAATAGGCAACAAATAGGTGTCCTGTTATTATTTTTTTTTTTATAAAAGGCACAAAACCCATATTATTTAAAAGAGAAAACTAGATGGATAAAGAGAGGTAGATAAACTATTAACATAATTTCTGCGACACTAGCATCACTAAACTGAACTGCGAAAATAAATGTTGTTTTCAAACAGTATTTCAAAATACACTGTCTGCAATTGGTCAGAAAAAGAAGAAAATCCTACAGAGCCTCAGCCACACTTTTTGGGGAAATCAACCACCGAATGGCTTACTTATAGTTATGTCTACATATTTAGATAGGATAGAAGAAAGTATTTTAACATAAAAAAATTACACACATCAACTTTTAGATGTTTTAGATCCATTTTTAAAACTGATTGTGATTCACTTTGTTTAAAAATATTTCAAGGGTACCAAGTTTTGGTAATAGAGTAACTAAAATAGCAAACCTCATTTAAAATTAAGTTTGACCTCATGAGTTGGATGAACAACATTTTCTGAAGGTGAAGTACCTTCTTTCAAAATTGTACTTAATGTTTACTTAATGTGTTAGTATCCTTTCAAAAGATGTCTGTGGTTGTGACTGAATTTGAAGGTCCTTATGTGGACAGCATCTGAGGACCACAAAGTGATCACAGCACTTTGTAGATTGAAATACTGCAGATAGTTTTGCAACACTTACTTTTGGGCTTGCAGGGGTACAGAAGAGGGTAGCCATTTGTCTCACACCAGCTCACTGGAAAAACTCCCATGGAGTCTGTGTGAACTATGATCTCTGGAACAGGTTGCTTCAGACCTGAGCAAAGAGAAGGGAGAGACATTGAGTGAGACTAATCCTCATTGCAAATATAAAGGGTATAAAGGGTTAAGCCCAATATTACATTTGTCCATTAGTGGTCTTGCTATTTTTATTTAGGGACTCAGCTTTGTTAGTTCCTGCTGAAAGCAGTCCAAGGAGACACTGCATAATTATTTTTGGTCATTTGGAACTGTCACACAAGAAAAAATAAGAGTGCTGACATCACACCTTCTAAACGAATCCACATATGTTGGCCCTTGACTTTGGTAACGGTTGCTACATGAATGTTTTCAGGGCAGAGAGGGTTAACGGCCTCCAGCATCATGGACTCTTTAATGCATTGATCAGATGGGTCCTAGAAGAACATTTTAAAGTAATAAAATATCAGTCAAGCATATTATTTACACAAATGTGACTGACATGCACTACACAAAATTAACCCATACTGAATTAAACACTTTTTAAAAGGCAATATTTACTCAAAAAATGTATAAACATAAAATGACTGTAGATAGATTTTGAGACTGATACAAGAGTCATTATCTGCCAATAATCTAAGAATGGCCAAATATTTGCCAATATATCAGTATTATGCATGTATAACGTATGAGTGTTAATGCATTGATGCTTGTGGTTAACACTGAAAGGAAATACATTTCTCAGCATGGATTTAGGATATTCGGGTCCTAAGAGTTGATCTCATTGATTCATACATGTAGAAGAGAAACTCACTGGAGGAAAGCAGTGCTGAGGAGCTGCCTCAGCCTCACATTGCTTTAGATAGTCGGCCCAGTCAAAGTCCTGACCTTGAAACCCTACACAAACACACAAAAGGTCAACAAGTGCAACTGAGAGAATATATACATATACAATATATACATATACAAAATAACAGAAACAACACATAAACAGGATTTTAGCTTTGAAGTAAACCACAATTACAAATATAGCCCCAATGGCAACTCAAATGAATAACTAATCATGTCAATAGCCAATTAAGAGCATGTCAGCAATTAAATTAGCCCTACAATTAGCCCTTTAATATGCGATTGCACAAAGCAACATTAGACAACATCAATAGTTCAAAGGGGTCACATAATGTCTCAATGTCCAACACATTTACATTTGATGTATATCCCAGATCTCAACATCCATAAACCTGTATGCTAAGTTTTAGCGAAAGTCATGTCGATTCCCTTCTAGAGAATATCCACCTACAGACAGTTCAGGACTTGTAGGACAGCATTTTGAGAAGGCGTGAAGCTGATGTGAAGGCAAAGGATGGGCCTACTCCTTACTAGGTCCTTAATATTAATATATTGTTAGGAATTTGGTTTATTTAGATTTTCCGGTGCAAATATTGACTAAAAGAGGATATACTGTATATACCAGGGGTGTAAATCACAAGTTTAATCACGATACAATCTTATATCGATTGTCTTTGCCAGCAGTCCAGTTTGCTGATACCTCAAAGTCTGCTGCGATGTGATTTCGGCTCAGAGGCCTGCAATCAATATTACGATATTATGTGCCTATTTTACACAATTACATTTATTATCTTACAAATGCAACCATAATTTGAACATTTTATTGAGCTCACTGAAAAGTGCAAATCCAGTATCTACATTGGGACATAAAAAAAAATAAAATAAATATATATATATATATATTATAAATATATATATGTTCCTTCAGATGTTGAAAAACACAATACAGATAAATAAATCATATAAAGTCACCCACACATTTTATCATCAATTGACAGCTCCTTTGCCTTGTGGAATGAGGTAAACACTACAGTGACAATTTTTCATCTCTACAACAGTCAAGCAAGTCTTTCAATCCAAAATACTTTTTTTTTTTTCTTCCACAGTTGTATTGAAAAATTCTGTTACAGTTTACTGAGATAAATGTTAGCAAGGGTGTTGCTGTTTAGATGTGAAAAGTCTTATAACTGATGTTGGTGCAGGGCAGGTGTTTTCTCTTTCCCTCGTCAGCACTGTTCAGAATTTCAGGGCTGTTTAACCATTTTACACGGTTGAATTGCTCCATTGCGCATTAAAACAGAAAATTCTCATGTAGAAATTAAATGGGTTGCATGCGCCATGATACCAAAGGAAGCCAGATTTAATTGTGCATGTGAGTCGCTCTGTGCTATCCAGTCAGCGGAGCTTGCGGTTGACAGGTGCACACGGAAACTTCAGGCTCCAATCACCCCTCACGCATCCGTGTCCAACATGAGAAGCATATTTAGTGCTTATAGAATGAGATGAATATTATAAGGTTGCATCGCCTGATGGAAATGCGGCTGGCATTAGAGTGCCAAAATAAAGGTGCATCTTAAAAAATATACATGGATGTTTATGCGTTGCATCGATGACATTGCATCATTAGTTATTTGAACGATGCACTGATCCAGATTGATGGATCGTTACACCCTTAATATCTACAGACCTAGAGGTGGGCTGAGTTTCACTCCATTTTTCAGACTCCACTGTGTTGGGAAGATTCCTGGACTGTCCCTGTGACAGAGGAATGACCGCCCACCCTTCTCTCTCTGTGCCTCCTCTCTCATATCGTCCATCCACACCAGAAAGAACTGATCATTAAACACCTGTCACACACATAAACAGGTAAACAAGTACAACACATAGAGCAAAAATAAAGGCAGAGTTCTACAACCGGATTTCCGGTTCATTCTGAACTCAGCCATATAGAATACAACCTCCCTTAAAAGTGCAATCACACTAAGCACAATGTCCACAATGTTCATGTTATGGAACTAAATATTTTGACCCTGCTCACCATTTCAGTCAAGAATTGATTTACTAATGAATAATTCTGATGGACATCACGTTGGCTTGCAAGCAAGTTTTACTCTACATAATAGCAATAGCTAGCTAATGAAATATTTTAGTGCATAGTACAAAAAGAAAATTATGATGGACCATAGAAAACATGACTTTTTATGAGTTTCCACTTTTCTATGTCTCGAAAACAACAATTTAAAAAATATCCTGATATTTCCAGGGACCAGGAGGTATCTCAGGGGATGAGGAGGGTCAGTTACGATACCTTTGCCACGGTGGCCGGGCTGATGGTAAATGGAGCTGCTGGGTCTACAGCTTCCAGTTTCATCCCTTCAGTAAAGCAGTGGGGTGTGATGGCTGATCTGTCCTGATATAAATAGGAGCGTTTAGACCATCAATATGACTGACTAATTTATAACGGCAATGCTGCTATGAAAACAAGTACAAAACAAGTCGAAATAGTATTTATCATACATTAGGTTTCTTTTATGAATGCTACTGTTGTAGCAATTGCTGTATACTTTGATACATTGGCAATGGTCGGAATAGAATACTAGCTTACAACATACTTCACAGTAATTATAGTTAACTGCCTATAATTTGATATAATAAAGCATGTAAAACAGAACGCATATGGAACAATGAGCATTTCGAACAGCAGTATTCTACATTGTTGTCACATGACCTTATTACACTGCACCTTGTGGTTATTGCAAAAAAGAAAAAGAAAAAGAAATCCTATTAAACTGCATAATAAATAAAAAAAGTATTTAACCCGTTTCTCACATGCCAAGTAAACAGCAAAATGAGCGGAAAAAAAGCTTAATTAACAGTTCTATGTTAGCTTGGTATTGCACTTGTAAGCAAATATGCAATAAACACTGTTATTTTACAAAAGTTTTTTTTTAAAATATTAACAATTTACATTAAAACAATGAGGTCTTAAGTGTTTATATTGTAAAACTTGCTTCAAGCTTGTAAAGGAATTATTCAAGAGCCAGTAATTAAATCGAGAACAGAGTAAACAGTGCTTAAGTTTTTTTTAGCAACAGTAGCAATTAAACATTTAAAATGAATTATATAAAACATTAAAAAATGGAATTTAACGCAAAACGAAAATACTTAAATACTTGAAAAGCTTTACTCTACATTAATACTGATTTGATGCAGTAAGAATGCCTGAATGGCTATAACAGACAGCATGCAGATTATATACATTTAGACATTGCACAAATCTAACATTTTGAAGAATTTGTCCCTTCTGCTTAAACATTAACGGCTGTGTTTGCTTTAATATCTCAGTGCAGATTTAATCCTGTCTGTTTAAACTGGTAATTAACAGCTGTGTTTACATCAGTATCACCTATAGAGGGGTATTTTGATTAATAACAGCAAAGAGTCTCGTGCAGGAGCGCTGCATTCATCACAAGACACAAGTGCATGGGCAGACACACGCATGTGAATGTTTGAAGGCAGCCGGCTGTGATCAAACAGAGCACGGGTAGCAAATTTAGTCAGATCTTGGTAATAATTTGTAATAATTTTGTAGCATTGGTGGCTATTAAAATATTGAACTGAACAGAGATTATGTCACACTCCTAACTAATCATGGCTGCACCCTGCAGCTTGTAAAGCACTGTGCTGGACAAACATCTTTGAACGTTTTAGTTTATTCAGCATCTAGTGCAGGAGCATTGTGTTTTGTAGATGCCATATAAAGTTTATCAACATTAAAAAATGCATTTTTAAGTGAATTTTTTTATTTAAATTTGATTGCCTTACAAATGCATGTAAGGATAGTGAGGCAACCAGACCCAAGAGCAGAGGAACAGTTCAAACGATTTATTAACACATCGTAGTAGCGCAAGGGGCAATCAGTGAAGAGTGTGTTCGTAGGATGAGTGGAAGTCATGAACAGATTCGTAGAATCCTCCGTTGAAGCTTAGTGAGATACAGAACAATGCCCAGCAGAGATGAGCGAACTTACAGTTTACATACACTTAGGTTGTCAATTTTTTAACCACTCCACAGATTTAATATTAGTAAACTATAGTTTTGGCAAGTCGTTTAGGATATCTACTTTGTGCAATTGTACTTTTTCCAACAATTGTTTACAGACATATTGTTTCACTTTTAATTGACTATATCACAATTCCAGTGGGTCAGAAGTATACATACGCCAAGTTAACTGTGCCTTTAAGCAGCTTGGAAAATTCCAGAAACTTATGTCAAGCCTTTAGGCAATTAGCTTCTGATACGTGATGTACTGAATTGGAGGTGTACCTGTGGATGCATTTTAAGCCCCACTTTTAAACTCAGTGCTTCTTTGCTTGACATCATGGGAAAATCAAAATAAATCATCCAAGACATCAGAAAAAAACAATTGAAAAAAAGTCTGATTCATATTTGGGAACAATTTCCAAACACCTGAAGGTACCACATTCATCTGTACAAACAATAGTACGAAAGTATGAACACAATGGGACCACACAGCCATCATACTGCTCACACATTCTAGAGATGAATGTAGTTTGGTGCAAAAAATGAAAATCGATCCCAGAACAACAGCAAAGGACCTTGTGAAGATGGAGGAAACATGTAGACAAGTATCTATATCCACAGTAATAGGAGTCCTATATCAACATAACCTGAAAGACTGCTCAGCAAGGAAGAAGCCACTGCTCCAAAACTGCCATAAAAAAGCCAGACTACAGTTAGCAAGTGCATATGGGGATAAAGATCTTACTTTTTGGAGAAATGTCCTTTGGTATAATATAACAAAAATTGAACTCTTTGGCCATAATGACCATCGTTATATTTGGAAAAAAGGGTGAGGCTTGCAAGCCGAAGAACACCATCCCAACTGTGAAGCATGGGGGTGGCAGCATCATGTCGTGGGGGTGCTTTGCTGCAGGAGGGACTGTTGCACTTCACAAAATAGATGGCATCATGAGAAAGGAAAATGATGTGGATATATTGAAGCAACATCTCAAGACGTCAGCCAGGAAGTTGAAGATCGGTCACAAATGGGTCTTCGAAATGGACAATGACCCCAAGCATACCTCCAAAGTTGTGCCAAAATGGCTTAAGGACAACAAAGTCAAGGTATTGGAGTGGTCATCACAAAGCCCTGACCTCAATCCGATAGAAAGTTTGTTGGCAGAACTGAAAAAGCTTATGCGAGCAAGGAGGCCTACAAACCTGACTCGGTTACACCAGTTCTGTCTGAAGGAATGGGCCAAAATTCCAGCAACGTATTGTGAGAAGCTGGTGGAAGGCTACCCAAAATGTTTGACCCAATTTAAAGGCAATGCAACCAAATAAAAACAAGGTGTATGTAATCTTCTGATCCACTGGGAATGTAATGAATGTGGATTCCTCTGCTGGGTCCATACTAGGCTAGATTGTTTTGTAACCAACGATTGTGAGACAAACAGACCCAAGAGCAGAGGAACAGTTCAAATGATTTATTAACAGCAATAATGAGCAGTCACTGGGTTGAGGAATATAGAAAATCCCAACACCGACTGCAGCAGCGGGAACCAATCTTCAATGGCGTGCGCATCATAGTAGCACAAGGGGCAATTTGTGAAGTGTGTGTTCATAGGATATGTGTGTGCATTGTGGAAGTCAGGAACAGATTTTTAGAATCCTCCATTGAAGCTTAGTGAGATGCAGAACAACACCTAGCAGAAATGAGCGAACTTAACTCCCGACACACGGGCAGAGACAAGGTATCCTCCATGGAAGACCAGCTGACACGCAGCACTACTGGAAGGCAACCACACACCCGACACGCGCAACTAACAGATGCACGAGACCAGCTAGGCTGAGAGTGTGAGGTTAGTACTCAACATCAAACAACAATCTAGCAAAGATACTGAGAACATGACGGGCTTAAGAATGGAGTGAATTAGGGGAGAACAGGTATTGCTTGGCACGCTAATGAGTGGCATGATCAGCGTTCCCCCAGGAACAATCAGTGTTCCCACGGAAATGCCGAACATGCATGCTGGCCGTGCCTGCGAGACATGTGGGAGAGAAAATGACAAAACATACAAAAAAAAACGATAAACTCACCGGAGCCGTGAAGGCATGCCACTGGAATGTTAATATACGTTTCAGAATCGGTGTCATTAGAAATGAGATCGCATGGGTGTCTGAATCGAGACTGCAATCTTTTAACGATTAATTGTGCAACTCTACAGTGCAGTATTTCAAATGTTGGTCATATGGATAGGGCTGGATATTGATACAGATTTCCCGATTGGATTCCAATTCACAAGCTCTTGATTTGAATCTGATTTTGATTCTAAACCGTTTAATATAGGTATATTTTTGTTAATATGTCCATTTTGCTTACATAAGAAATTCTCTCTCAGCAAGTGTTCTTAACTTTTATGGGACCTTTTAACCTTATAGTTAACTTTTCTAGGTACAATTAAAAAAATATTACATTTAAAAATTATATGTTATCACTACCTATACACCATATTGGTCACATTATAGTGTTTAAAATTTTTCAAATTCAGTGTATTCCATTAATAGATGTCTTTAATTTGCATATATTATGTTTTTTTTTTATTGCATAAATATTTTTGTTACATGTTTATTTTTAATTGCATAATTTTGACTAATTACAATGATATGTAGAACACACGCTAAACCGGTAATGTGTCTTTAAGACTACCAGCATCAGCCAGTGAGCGCATATAACGAGAGGACATGCATGGATTCTTTAGCGCATTCATGTGTGATTAGAATTAAATGTTTCTCTTATTTTGTTATTTTAATCTAAAATGGACTATTTAAGAGCAGAAAGGATATTAAAATAGACATTAATGACATATTAATATTGATTGCATGGATCTCGTCATTGGAAACACAGAACAAGTAAAAACAAATTTTTACTCTCAACACACTCTTCTTCACCACTACACTAAATCACTGGTGAGTACAATCTGATCAACCAGCCAGTTGCTAGACATTTTTAGTCATATAGTACAAACTATATTCATACATTTGAGTGATTTACTTTCATTATAGAGGGTTGCCACACAGAGTAAAAGATCAATATTGAGATTGTTCAAACGAAGACTGCAATGCATTGTTAAATCAATACTTTTACTCAGTCCAACATATGGATAATCCATGTTTATAAAAAGTTTACATTTTATATACTGCAGAAATATTAAGAGTAGCATGCTATTCCAAACATAGCTGTTGGCACATAGCAGATGCTTCTGTCCAAGATGACTTTTGGACAATCACCCTGGAGCACAAAGGTCACAATGGACTTTAGTAACGCTCAGTTTATGGATCGCCCCAACAGTGTTCAAACAAGCAAACTTAGGGTTAACTTCCCATGTTGAACCAAACACATCACAGTAAGAATTTACTGACCCTGTAAAAATCATCACTGATGCTGGAGTCCTGGTCCTGACAGGAGATGGTTTTCTTCACCTCCTCCCATTCAGTTTCAGTGCGCAGAGGGAGCAGGGCTACAACAAACATATACAAAAACACTATCAGCTCTCAGCTGACCTAATCAAATGTTTATCTTCAACAAGCAAGTGGACTTTGATCTAAGGCCCTGTAAATCCTTCCCCCATCCACCGATCCCTTCTATTGATTAGCTAAACTGTAATTTGTGGGTCTCCCATGTTAAAGGTACCACAGTTTAAAGGAATAGTTCACCCCAAAATTTTAATTCTCTTTTCATTGACTCACCTTCTTGGCATCCCAGATGTGTATGACTTTATTTATTCTACTGAACACAAATTAGCATGTTTTTTTTTTTTTTTTTTAAATACCTCAGTGTATGAAATGAAAATGAAAACACTCAAGCTCCAAATGTATTTTCAGTTTCTGTTACCTTTGTTTTAGCTGCATTAGTATAGTACAACACAGAGCACATAAACATGAAAACTAGCCATGTTAGCAATAATACTTCCCTGCACACTACATAGTATTTATCGTGTACTGCATGAAAATAAAACTCTATAAAGGTTACAGTTCACCGAATGCAACTTTAAAAGGTTTGAACTGTAGTATTTTAAATCAAATGTCACAACTTACAACATTCCCCCAGAGATTAATTAGGGCTTTCAGGTTGATGCGTATTTATGGTTAAAATGTTTTTTTTTTCAATATTAGACATTTATAACAACATTTGACATAAGTACAACAACAGTCTTATCAAAGTTTGCAGATTCAGACTGGCAATTTCCAGAGCTATTGTGAGGCCTCTGATGAGAAGTGTGAAGAGGTTTACATTTTTTATTTGGCTCAGCAAATGTTGTAGATCAATTTATGCATACAGAACTTTAATATGTAAATTCTGTAAACACATTTCCTTACAAATCTAGTGGGAATACATCTGGAATGGATGAATTTATGATCTAGTACGCTGATACGTCTGTAATGGATTGATAAATTAGTGGTCACAAACTTCATGTAAATCTCACCTGCTGGTGGTCTAAAGGTGCAGCCATGCTCCTGTGCCCAGCCAGGCAGATGAAGCAGGTGGTCCAGGTAGAAGACCCATGTGATGGAATGGTTGTCTGGGAGCACCTCTGTGCCAGCATAACGAACACGTAAGCGCCCGCCTACATTATCTTCAATGACTGCCGACCAGACCACTCCAGCATCTTGACGGTCCACTAGTTCGACATTTAGACCAGGACTTAACAGATCTATAGGGTTACAGCCACGCTGAGCCTGCATGCACACAAACAAAAAGACCACATTAAATCTACATGATCAATTTTCTTGTTTTCACTGAAATATCATTGTTGCTCTTCACTCATTAAATTCATTAAAGGGATAGTTCACCCAAAAATGAAAATTCTATCATGATGTACTCACCCTCATTTTGTTCTAAACTTGTGTGGCTCTCTTTTTTTTTTTTGCCTCAGTCATCATTCGCTTTCATTGCATTTTTTTCCATACAATGAAAGTGAAAGGTGGCCAAGGCTGTCATTCTGCCTAATATTGTCTTTTGTGTTCCAAGAAAAACAGAGAGTCACACGGGTTTGTGACAATATAAGGTTCAGTAAATTATTTAAAGAGAACTCTCTCTTTAAAATATAATTGTTGCTTATTGAGAAATGTGTCTTACCCCTTCCAGTAGATTAGCAGGTACACTACAGGACTCAGTCAGCACTTTCTCCAGCAGGGCCTCCCAGTCCTGGCACTTCTCACGCACACCTAAGCAAAGACACAGGACCATAGTTTAGAGGTAAAAGGGGTCATATAATTTGAACAACAGTTTGAGTGGCACATTTCAGCATGGACTGTTTGGTGAACCTGTGACAGTATAATGCAGGCTTTGTAAAGAGGGTTTGTTTTAGAAGGATGGGGTAGTGCAAACTAGACTGGAGCTGACAGTAAACCCTTAGCTTGTGTGGGAGCGTAGTAAAGAGCTGCATCTCATTTTACATACAAAGATGTATGGGACACATTCTGGAGAATAACATTAGTGGAATAATAAAATGGGGAATAATAAAATGATTTAAAAAAAATCTATGACCCATTTAAAGTCGGAAATAGCTGATCTTCTAACATACTGGTCATGTCAAATGATGCATGCCATTTTGCAATTATGTTGGTATATTGGGCATACGTCCAGCTGTCAATAAGGCATTGCCTGGAAGAAGGAAAAGGCAGCAAGCATCTGCACTCTTCCACGCTTGTACCTGCTCCACTCTACATAGAAGCTTTAAGTATTCAAATGAGTTCTTTAATAATTTGAGAGGAGAAAACGCCGTGCCCACCTCGCAAGCTAAATAAAAGCCCCAACACAAACACCCCTCCCCCATTTCCTGAATATGGCTCAATTCGTCTGAACAACCACCAACAGAAATTAGCACTAATGCTGTAAGCAACACAGCAGAAGCTGAACTAAAAATAAATAATTTAAATTTGGTACTGTATGGCTGATATACACAAAGCTTTTCAGGGCTAAGAGCATAACCTCTATAAAGCCTAAATTCAAAACCATTGTTACTTAAATGGCCAACGCAAATTAAACAATTAAATGAAATGAAAAAAATGAAGGGCTAATTATAAGAAATTAGATAGCATAGTTAAAAGTGATAGTTTTATAAAGATGCAATGAAAGTGAATGGTGACTGAGACTAACATACTGCTAAACATCAACTTTGTGTTCCATGGAAGAGTTGAATGGCAAGGATCAGCAGGGGGGTGAGTAAAAACGACAGAATTAAAATATTTGGCTGAACTATCTAGAGGTCGACCGATAGTGGATTTTGCTGATAATTGAGGTGGTGGGAAAGGCCGATAACAGATAAAAGTTTTTAAAATCGATTTATAGAATGTAAAAATAATTAAATAAAATTGTAGTCTTTCCGTATGGGCATAGACACAGACAAGAGTCTAAAATAAATAACATTCCAGATGTAGTAAAGACAAAATGATGAAATGTTGGCGCATCAAGGGCTCTTATTTTGAAATGACGGAGGCTTGGCTCTCTTCCAATGCTCTATATTCAAGCTTGAACCAAATTAAGCTTTTTTTTATAGCCTATTTATTCAACAGATGAAGGGTTTTGTGCATATTAATACATTTCACCAGAAGAGATTTAATAAGGAAGACACAAGTTGGAGACACAATGTATGCGCACACAGAGGATGTTTCCATATGGTAGCCTTTTTCTTTGCATGTCCTTGCTTCAATTTACAACACTTAATTATCTATTTGAAATCACAAAAAATGCATTGAAGTCAGGATAAAATACTGTGTGTATCAATATTGTCAATAATGAGAGATTTTGATACATCAAATCTCCACAAGGTACCAAATTTTGTTATTTCATCTCTAAAGGCCGCAGCTATACTGTAGAACACAGGCGGACAGGCCATCGGGAAAACTGGGACTTTTCCCGGTGGATGCGATATGCCATGATAAGCTGAAGGGGACCGCAAAGCACATTGTCATCCCCAATTAAATACATATTCTTAAATATTTATACACTGTATCATCTCAAACATTCAGAAAAAGCATTAGGGTTAATGTTTCAGATCAAATTTACCCTTCAAGAAACTTTTAATTCTTACCTGCTTATCTGAAATGCCTGTCTGCTTTCCTCACAATGAAAAACAACTGATCATTTCTATGGACGCCTTAATCATCTTCACTGACTCCACATATGACTTATGGGATATATTTCATGTTTTCTAAATTCATACGAAAGTTTTGTTTGGGTAACAGACAGAGGTGGAATGTATCAAATTACAACTACTCTCGTTACAGTACTTTTTTCAGTACTTATAAGCGCTAAATCTGTTTCTAAACTAAAACGCCCTGTGCGTAGCATGATGGAAGCCTGCAGGGCACAGCATCATGAGCACAGCAGCTCTCATAAACTGCCGTCGGTGACCTATCTTCTCTAGCTTCTTCAAGACTTTCTGCCCTGTCACTACACAAGAACTTTAATACTGTGATTTTCTGCATATTTCATTTTATTCTGATATACACATAAACACACACAGCGGCCACATGTCTGTCTCTCTCTCTCTCTCTCGCCCTCTCTCGAACTGGCGTCTCCGGCTCCTCTTTATCCCTCTCCTGATTGGGCTGATTCAGTGCCGGGCGTCCATCGTTACGGTCAGGCCACACCCTCCTCCTCGTCACAGGGAGCAAATTATGCCCATGCAACGAGTTTGTGTTTTATTAATAATATCTGATATTGTTACAATTACATACATTGCAATCTTCATTTGACTTTTCACTGAACATTCTGCTACTTCAGTGTGTCAATAGGAAATATAAAATGTTAGACTCCCAAACATTACTTCTGCAAATAGAGAAGAATTAGAATAGAAGAACAGGGAGCCCTGCAACAGATGTCATGGCCCCCACTGAATATTGTGTCAGACTGAGATTACATAAAGAGACAGAAGCAACTGAGACAGCCTAGTGGCGAATTCTCCAAAAAGCTTGGAACATCCTATCTGCCAACAACCATGAAAAACTGTGTCCAGGTGTACCTAGGAGAATTGGTGCTGTTATAAAGGCAAAGGTGTTCACACAGAGTATTGATTTAGCTTTTTTTATGTTTACTGGACTTTGTATGACACTAAGTGATAAATGAAAAATATTTATGGCATTATGTTTGAAGACATCCTCACTATGCAAAGTTTTTCAACTTTGTACCCAATGAGAATAAACCTGAAATAGGAATTGTTTTCAGTCACAATGCACATTATGTAGTTTAGAGATGATTTAGAAACATTTATAATTTCTATTTAAATAAATGTTCTGTTTGTCCAAGAATCCTCTTACAGCAATGCAGGTCTTTGGCATTTAGAAGCTGCTAGTTTAGGGCCTGTGAGGAGTTGGTTTCTCAAATAGAGACTGTAATGTTTTTGTCTTTTTAATGTGCATCTGGCCATCCACTTCCCTCTCTATCCTGGATAGAGATTAGAGAATTTCAGGAACAATGTTTCTTTTTGCCCATTTTATTTTTCAAACCAAAATTAAGACTTGCAATTGTAAAGCAATTGGTAAGAACTCAATACCTCAGCAAATGGGGAAAAATACCACTGTATTGTGATTTCCACATGGTATTGCAAACATTTTCAATTGTTCCAATAATAAGACAATTTTCTTGAGTGCCAAATTAGCACTTTAGAATGCTTTTGTAAGGAATAGTTGACACAGTATATGTTTGCCATCACGAGTAAAGAGAAAATTGAATAAATATAATTTAAAACAATCATTTCAAACCCTAATAATATTTGCAATTAATGATTTTGACAGTATTTTTGATCAATTTAATGCATCCTTGGTGAAAGGAAGCATAAGTATCTTTCAAGAACAAAAATGTCTGTTCTAAAAATGGAAGCATATATACAATATAATATAATTTTCATAAAGTAACTTGTAACGTAATTACTTGAGTAGTTTTTTGGCAAACTACTTATTTACTCTTACTTGAGTCATAATATTGCTGAATACTTCTACTTGTACTCAAGTGAATTATTTCTTCAGCAACAGTACTTTTACTTAAGTAAACAAAATTAGTACTCTTTCCACCACTGGTAACGGACCGAAATTGTACGTTGTCAGCCACTGACTGTCTTGTGAGTTTTATTCCTGCAAGGTGAGCTTGCCCCTTCAAAACCGAATCCTCCATGCATCCAAATTTAAATCTAAGAACGCATTATATCCAATTTTACACTGGATAATTTTGATCGTTTTGTGTATGTAATTGTGGGGGGCCTGAGTAGCTCAGCGAGTATTGATGCTGACTACCACCCCTGGAGTCGTGAGTTAGAATCCAGGGCGTGCTGAGTGACTCCAGCCAGGTCTCCTAAGTAACCAAATTGGCCCGTTGCTAGGAAGGGTAGAGTTACATGGGGTAACTTCCTCATGGTCTCGATTAGGGGTTCTCACTCTCAATGGGGCCCATGGTAAGTTGTGTGTGGAACGCAGAGAGTAGCATGAGCCTCCACGTTCGGACGTTTGGACCTACCAAGTAGTGGGAATTGGGCATAAAATAAATAAACGGACAATTGCAAACCTGTGAATGAAAATCCACCTCAGCATTATCTCTTAAGCATTTTTTTTAAAATCCTCATCCAGTAATGATAAACAACTGGGAGTTCATGCATCCTGGCCAGCGCTGAGAAAAATAACATGTAACAACCATCTAGTTGGGCGATACCAACCTTTGTCTCAATATGACAGTTTCACAGCCACGCAACTGCAAGGCATCTCCTTCAAAATTATTTTCAGCATGGATAAAAATATATAAACAAGGACGGATGCAACCACCAAATCACCCCCTTCACAGCATTGTCACCCCCAATTCTATGCCAGTGCATTTGACAGATAACCGTTAGTTCCACAATGCAAATATCATTGGTAAAACAGATATATCAGTCTACCTCTAGAACTATTCTAGCATATGACATCAGATTAATATCACCTGAACTTTAATTTGAAAAAGCATCATGATCTTCAGTGTAATTTTATGTTATTGAAAAATTTTGCTGTTAATTTTAAATATTTGAAAATATTTTGCGTGAATTGACCTTTTATTGTCAAATTCAAGTTTTAATTATTCAAGTGGTGTATTTTAGGTTGTGAAATTCAGGTCTCAATATTCAGGATGCAAGGAAGAGCAAACGAGCGTCGATGTAATCCATCTCTCTCTTGAACAACTGCAAAGCGATGAAACAGCTCTTAAATATATATATATATATATATATATATATATATATATATACACACACATACAGTATTTTGTTTATTAGATTTTTCCCTTTTCCTCTACTAAGTATTACCACCACATAATCTTTAATACTATTTCTTTGTATGAACAGTATATTGTTTATCTTATATATAGCTCACGTAGCATGCTTTATACAATACCGATCACTCTGATTAAAATCATTATTCAAGTTCCATTTATCAGATTTACCTCTGAGTGTGTTCTAATATATATCTGTACATATGTACAGTAAATATACTGTGCCTTGCAAAAGTATTCAGACCCCTGACCAATTATCTCATATTACTGAATTACAAATGGTGCAGTGAAATTTCACTCTGTTTGATATTTTATTTTTAAAAACAATGGAACTCAAAATCAATTATTGTTAGGTGACATTGGTTTTATGTTGAAAAATAAAAAACTGAAATATCTTGCTTGCATAAGTATTCAACCCCTGTGCTGTGGAAGCTGCCAGGTTACACCGATGAAAGAAATTGCCTTAACGAGGACACAATTACTTTACCATTGGCATCTACCTGTGAATCATTTAAGTTGCAATCACATTTTATGGATAAAAAACCCATTGTTCATGGATCATTGGTCAGGCTGTGAATCTGAAGACCAAAGAGCATACCACAGAAGTTAGAGATAAAGTAATAAAAAATGTATAGATTAGGGAAAGCGCATAACATAATATCCCAATGTTTGGAATATCCCAGTCAGCACAGTTGGATCAATAATCAGGAAGTGGAAGCTGCACCACACCACCCAGGCACTGCCAAGAAAAGGCCGTCCCTCAAAACTCAGCACTCTAACAAAAAGGAGACTTTCGAGAGAAGCCAAAGAGGCGCCAACTATCACTTTGAAGGAGCTACTGAGTTCAGTGGCTGGAAGTGAAGTAATGGTGCACCGGTCAACTATATCAAGAGCACTGCATAATGCTGGCCTGTATGGGAGGGTGGCAAGTAAGAAGCGGTTACTTAAAAAGTACCATCTGAAAGCAAGCTGTTATTGCAGCAAAAGGTGGCTCGACTAAATATTAATGTGTGGGAGTTGAATACTTATGCAAGCAAGATATTTCCGTTTTTAATTTTTCAACAAAAAACAATGTCACACTGCAATAATTGATTGAGTTTCAAAATGTTTAAAAAACATTCAGTGAACCATTTGCAATATATATATTTATATACACACACACATACATATATACATATATATACACACACACACACACATATACAATGACAGACTATTGAATTGTTAAAAAATAATGCACACTGGAGGTGGTAATGCGGTCATGACGCGCAGCATAATTTTCTGGTTTTCGCCCCTAAAACGCTCATACCGCCACGGATTCAGCATCTTACTTCAATACCGCTCTAGCCTTCGTTGCGAATTCGAAAACGTCATGTTAGAACCATCAATGGAGGCTTGCGCTGCTTTACTGGAGGACAAACAAGTTTGTGCGAGTTTGTATTTGAGGGCTCGAAAGAAAATGAGAGAGAGATCGCTTCTGGGATTACCTTTTTGTTGCAGCTCTCGTCAGAAGTAACATCGCTGTAAAATTGCCATATTCCCGTTATAAACCGTAACAACTTTTTATTCATTCCCACTGAGATGCAGGAGTGTGCTGACATGATGACTCTGTTTTTCTCTCACGAGTATGTTTGGGCCTTAAGTGTGTGCTTTACGCGTATAATGTCTGTGTGTAACATGAGTGTGTGTGAGAGAGAGGGGGAGCGTGAGGGTTTTTCCCAGAGATTTTTCAGCTAATATAGAAACTTATGATCAAGTGTATCTAGCTTTAATACAGCTCAAGCCTTCATTGCCAATTCGAAAACGTCATGTTAGAACCAGCAACGGAGGATGTGCTGGTTCTTTCTCCCTCTCTCCCTCTCTCTGTCTGTCTGTAAGCGAAACGGTGCTTTCCACTACAGCTATTTGAGGCTGATTAGGGTGAAATATTAAAAGTTATTTCGGATAATAGAAATTGTTGTATTGATCAAGCCGCGGGTGTGCAGCTCCATTTGTCAGTCACGACTCGATTCTCAGTGCGTGTGAGCGAGACCGTGTGTTAGTGCGGGGAAGATGAGAGTGTGTAAGGGCTCTTTTTAACCAAAATTTAAATAATGTAGGATATTTAAGACATTGTTTGACGTTCTTAAATTATTTACTTAAACCAATGTCTTTGTTTTAACTGGTTATTTTGTTGTGGTAGCCTGTAGGGCTCTTTGAAATAAATGAAATTATTTGGCAAAGTGATATGGAACCGGTATGTAGTGAAAACCTGGGACTACTTTATAGCAGTGCGTTTTATTTGAAAAATAATTGCACACCTTAGAATGTCCGTGAACCAATCAGAATCAAGCATTCATCAGACCCGTGGTGTATTATAATAATAATAATAATATATATATATATGTGTGTGTGTGTAGAGAGAGAGGGAGGTCACGTTT
This sequence comes from Xyrauchen texanus, assembly GCF_025860055.1. Lineage (NCBI taxonomy): Eukaryota > Metazoa > Chordata > Actinopteri > Cypriniformes > Catostomidae > Xyrauchen > Xyrauchen texanus. Next base: position 27,674,019 of record NC_068314.1, on the reverse strand, counting down.
AACAGAAAAATATATATTTTTTATATTTATTATATAATACTATATATAATAAGATAGATTACTAATATATATATATATATATATATATATAAAAACTTGATATATTATTTAATACTTGTGATTTAGTTTTTATTTATTGCTGACATGCAGTTAAAATTAAGTAGTTTGATTGTTCGTTTCCACTGGTAAATGTCCTTCACATGTATGATTATGAAATAAGGTCCTTGACAAAACTTGCTGTTAGGTAAAGGATCCAATTTACTGATTAAATTGATCTTTTCTTCATAACACATTTGTGAAACATAATAAGTATCCCTACAATATACCTTTTTGTGTTTTCGCAGTCACAGTTGTTTACAATTATTTTGAGCAGTTTTCAACGCTTTGCAGTTGTCCAAGAGAGAGATGGATTACATCAACGCTCGTTTACTCTTCCTTGCATTCCCAGGTGTCGTCCTCGATCAAATGACATTGCCTTTTTTCAAGATAAAGAATTCGGAGGCTTTTTCAAATTCAAGTTCTGGTGATATTAATATGACGGCAGAGATAGACTTATAAAGCAGCAATGATCTTGAATTTCAGAAGTCATTCCTATGAAGTTCGGCTCACCCTCAGGAGGTCTCATTGGTTGTCCCTGTTGTTTGCTCCATCCAATCGGATGCAGGTCAGCGGTCATGATATCACACCAAAAGTCAGCACGTCGGTCATCTTGGTAACCCTCATATCGTAGCAACAGCAACTGTCCACAGGTGGTAATTATTGTGGCCACCCAGTAGGCGGTTTCCAATTCCGTACGCACACACACCTCCAGCTTCATACCAGGAGCCAGACCGGTCTGAAGACCTTGATCCACCTGTAAAGCAAAAACATTAGCTGACCTGAGCAGACAAATCTTCAAAAAGAACATCTGGCAAATAAGAAGTACAGTCTAGCAAGTTCATGGTTCAAAAGGTGACATATAATTTAAACCATTAAGCAAATAAACAGTATCAGAAATTAAAGGGGTGATATTTGTCCACCGTAATTTATATTTCCCCCCGGAAATACACACACTGTGCCATGATCCAATTAATTTATTGAAATAAATTCTCATGATAAAGTATGGCTGTTGCCTATGAAATTAAATCAACAGCAAACCGAAAAGTAGCTGTAAATAATGGTTATCTTGACACCGAAATTCATTTCACAATTGCTACACATTTAACAACACTGAGATAAAGCATAAATATTTCTGACAGCTACAAGTCACTAGGCAAGGCACTAAACCATTAAAAGATAAATGACAGATTGAAAACAGAGGATATCACAGTCAATTGACACTTATTGGTCTTACAACAAATGAACACAACACAAATGCTTAGCAAGTTAATCCAAATGTTGACTTCAGAGAGTCACCAATATCATAAAGACACAAGGAGAATTCAGATAGTGAATGAGACTTTTATTCGGGGCTGGTCCCATATACTTACGTGTTTGAATGCATGATGAGGAACAGAAAGTGCCCCGTTTTCCTCCAAGTAGTCATCCCAATTAAACTCATCCTGACCAGAGTCTGCATTTGAAAAATGACACCCAACAGCTCAAACACTTCAGCTCTCACCACACGAAGTCTTATCAACTCACATCAGTAGCAACAGAGCGTGAAAGTGAGGGCTAAAATATTAGCAATAATAGATATTAGTTCACACTAATTTTAAGTGACCTTTGCTTTGAGGCTGTGCAAAAAGATCCACACTGTAAATAAAATTCCATAATTATAATGGTAAAAGAATGTAAAAAGGGCTCCCCTGCCTAAGAGAACGAGGGAGGAATGTGGCAGGGTGGAGGGCGGGCCAGGGTCGTGATTCCGCACACCCGGCCCCTAATCAGGCTAATTAGCCCCCCCCACACACCTGTGTGTGTGTCTTTTTGGTTAAGTTTATAATTAAAATATTATTTATATTATCAAGCCGGTTCTCGCCTCATCCTTGGCCATCTAAACCCCTTTACAAATTGGTTAACAGGTGGTTACCATAACATACATTAAAAAAATATATGATATATTTAACAAGACAATACATGTAATTTTATGGTAAAATATTTAAAAATGTGTTGTTTATAGATATAAAATGTATGATTCTACCATATAATTAACAGTAAAAATGTATATTATGTTTAACAAAAAAATATATAGAAAATAGTAATATTTATTATTAATATCACATTTTATAATATTTTATGGGAATAGTTATGTTTCTTCTTATTTTTAATATAAATTATGTACATTGGGGTACTATGTTTTATAGTTTAGTTTCTTTAAATAATTCAGTGTTACATGTGTATCAGGGTAACAGAGTAATCAGGGTGTTTTGTGTTTGTGTGAGTGACACTTACAACCCCAATTCTGAAAAAGTTGGGACAGTATGAAAAATGCTATTAAAAAAAAAAAAAGGAGTGATTTGTAAATTATATTCACCCTTTGCTATATTGAAAGCACTACAACTACACATTATATGATGTTTTACCTTGTGAATTTCATTGAGTTTTTTTTTTATATAAATGTACAGTAATTTCAAATCAGGGGACGGATTCACAAACATTTTCTTAAGAAAGTCGCAAGTTGGAATCCAGGGCATGCTGAGTGACTCCAGCCAGGTCTCCTAAGCAACCAAATTGGCCCGGTTGCTAGGGAGTGTAGAGTCACATGGGGTAACCTCCTCGTAGTCCCTATAATGTGGTTCTCGCTCTCGGTGCATGGATGCTGCGGAGAGTAGCGTGAAGCCTCCACACGCGCTGTCTCCGCAGCATCCACGCGGCAGCACGCTCAGCAAGCCACGTGATAAGATGCGCAGATTGATAGTCTCAGACACTGAGGCAGCTGAGATTCGTTCTCAACCATCCGGATTGAGGCGAATCACTACGCAACCATGAGGACTTTAGAGTGCATTGGGCATTCCAAATAGGGCAGAAATTCTCATATATTTTCTCAAGAACATCTTAATATTTTTTTTAAGAATAAAAAGACAGGCTTTGACATTGTCTGATCAGCCTGCTAATGGAGTTTCCTTGTCTAATAGAATACAACAAATTCAATACTTCAACACTGGCAAATCGTAACGATAAATGTATCAATTAACTCAATCTATTAACAGTCAAAAGATAATTTAGTTTCTGCAAACCATTTGATAACTTGATTTGACATGGAGGAAAAGAAAAGAAACAAAAACTTCAGTAGACAAGAGCTGGTTGAGGAAATTACAGCAAGGAAAAAGTTCTCCTTGAGAAGCTTGATAATAATATCACATCAGAAAGAGGCGGATAAATGGGAGGTGGTGGTGGAGGCTTTCTTCGCTGTGCCCATCTCCGATAGGGATGTGGATAGGTGGTGAAAATTTGTTATATTTATTATGTTTCTTTGAACTCTAATGATTGCGGAAAGATAGCGCTATGTAGCACATCCGTTTGAATAAGCATCATTGGTCACCACATTAAGAAGCTTCAAAACAACATTTATTGTTTGAATTTGGTGATAACATTTACATGGTTTACAAGTTGAAATTAAAATAAACAAAAAAAAGTTTTTGGTGTAGAATAAAATTTCTACGTTAACAGCCCACTGCAACAGACTCAACATGAAAAACCCAGTAAATTCATTAAATATCTTAGGTTTCTTAGAACTTTATGAAAGTTTATTCGAGAATACAATACATTTTAAGTTCTAGTTAATAAAGTTAAGTTATAAATTAAAAAGGAAATGGTAGTTAAGAAGACATTTCTTCTTAAGAACGTTTCGTGAATCCGGCCCCAGATTATTGCAACACACTCCAAAAAAGTTGGGACAGTTGAGTGTTTACCACAGTGAAACATCACTATTTCTTCTAATAACACTTACTAAGCATTTGGGCACTGAAGAGTGGAATTTTCATCATTATACAGGTCTTCAGCTGCAGAATTGAATAGGGTCTTTGTTGCCGTATTGTGCGCTTTATAATGCACCACACATTCTCAGTTGGAGATGGTCAGAACTGCAGGCAGGCCAATCTAGCACCCGCACAATCTGCTTATTCGGCCAGTATGCAGGGTTTTTCCTGCATAGAGAATTACTAGACGGCCGCATCTGTCAAATTTCGTGCCGCCTCCGGCTGTCTACAAAACTCTGGTGGGTGTCTTCATGGAAAATACTAACAAGCGTTGCACTCGGTGGATTGTCATTTGTAACTACAAATCTCAGTGATAATATAAAAAAAATTAAGTTGTCGCTTGATGTCATTTAACGTAACATGAGATCATATAAAACTAAAACGATGACACGAGAGATGAGAGGGGCTCTGCAGCTCGAGTGTCTGATAGAAACACAGATCACAGCTTGCCGACATATCTTTATTTCATCCTTAATTAAAGTTCATATAATATGAGAGTATGACATGTAAATAAGCACATACTCCAAAACTGTCATTCTCTGTGCGGTCAGAGCTGCTTCAACCAGTTGCGGAAGTGACCCAATCAGAACGGGAGTCGAGACCGGGAGAGATTTAAAGTTCTGCTGGTTGATGTGCACTCTAAATCATTGATGAGATATGATCAATCTTATGCGACAAATAACACTAAAATGACAACAACAATAAAATGTGTATGTGTGTGTGTATCTATATATATTTGGTTTTGGATAGACTAGATTGACAAATCAATAATACTCAATAATACTCAGTTTTCATTGACTAAAACTACATTAAAATGCCCAGACTTTGTCAACTAAAACTGGACTACAAAACAAATAGGATAAGGTTGACTAAATATGATAACAACTAAAAAGGACATTTGACACAGGACTAAGACTAAATTAAAAAACAGCTGACAAAACTAACACTAGTATTCAGTTGCCAGGTCATTAAGATTGTATTAATGCAAAGCCAACATTTACGTGTTCTTAACGTCACTTTTTTGATCAGTATGGAACCACCTCTGCCTCATTTTGAGCCAGGAAAAACCCTGGTATGTGGTTTGAAGTTGTCCTGCTGAAAATTCCAGGACATCCCTGCAAAAGATAGTGCTGGATGGCAGTATATGCTGCTCCAAAATTTGTACATATCTGCATTAATGATGCACTGACACACCCCTGGCCCATACACTGGCTTTTGGACCTGACGCTAAAAACAGCTTGGATGGCCCTTTATCTCTTTGACACAGATAACATGACAGCTATGTTTTTCAAAAAATATTTGAAATGTGGACTCATCGGACCAAAAACACAGTTCTACTTTCCATCTATGATGAGACTGAGCCCAGAGAAGTCGGCAGCACTTCTGGACAGTGTTGATGTATGGCTTCTGATTTGCATCGTAAAGTCTTAACTTTAAATCTCTGTGGATGCAGCAGCGAGTGGTGTTGACAAACAAAGGTTTACTAAAGTTATCCAAAGCCCATGTTCATGATATCCATTACAGATGAATGCCGTTTTTTAAGACTGTGATGTCTGAGGTATCAGAGATCACGAGCATTCAGAAGTGGTTTTTGTCTTGCCCGTTACGCACCGAGATTTGACCATATTCCTTGAATATTTTAACTACATTGTCCACTGTAGAGGGTGAAATGCACAAAATCCTTCCGATTTGTCTTTGGGGAACATTGCTCTCAAAGTGCTGGATTTTTTGCTGAAGCATCTGTTGATAAATTGACAAGTCTTGAACGATCCTTGCTATTGAATGACTAGGCTGTTTTTGGAGGCTCCTTATATACTTTGACTTTATTGCCTCACCTGTTTAACATCTGTTTCACATTGCCTTGCTATTTCAACTCGTCAAATTGTTATTAGTCTTAAATTGCCACGGCTTCAAAGTTTTTGCCGTGTGTTGCAATCATCTGATTTGAAATTACTGTACATTTTTGAAAAATAAACTATAAAATTGACAAGATAAAACATCATAATGTATAGTTGTTGTGCTTTCAATATTAGCAAAGGTTGAATACAATTTATAATTTATTAGCATTTTTCATACTGGTTGTATCTACACGTTTTAATTATTGCTCCTGAAAAGGGCCACTCTTGATGAACTTTAAGTCATCAATTGGTCTTTTGTAGTTATTACAGTCAATCAAAATACATTTTAAGGGGAAAAGCAGACATTTATAATTCCAGAAGGTTAGTATATACAGTTTATATCAATTAATAATATAAAGAGTAGTGAATGTAAAATATAGGCATTAAAATGACATCCCGTACAGCTTATCACACATCGACACAGTCACCGTATTTTTAACATAACATTTCTTGCAACCACAGCTGCCAGTATTTTACCATAAATATAACAGCATTTTTTTTATTTTTTTCAGTGTACCATTCTGTCATGATAAACCACAGTGGCAATCTAATTTAAATATGTTTGATACAGCCAAAAGCTCTCAATACTTTCAGGGTCAGAGAACAGACTATAGCACAGCTTTTGCAATTTATTTAGCAATGGAAAATAAAGAAACAAAATGAATAACTTACCAGACTCTAGTGCCTCAAGGCTCATGTCTGAAGTCCCCGGAAGACAATCCAACAGCTCCTACATGAAAAATGAGGTTAAAAAAACCCCAAAACAAACAAACATTGAAACAAAGAGATAATTTGTGAAATTTGCATTGGGTTTATTATAAAATAATTTGTGAAATGATTTGCCTCTTAGAGAGCATGTTTGGAAGAATGTGTTTGACAAAATTTGATAAGACTTAAACCAGCCACATTTCACAGCCTAGCTCATTTAAGTAAGTGGGAGGAGGAATCTAAAGTGTGTTTGTAGCTTCGAAGATAAAAACCCACTTACATCGCTCAGTTTCTCCACAGGGCCTTCAATCAAAAATGTGGCACAATAACTAATGACAGCCTTAAAAAATGACAAGACTTGTGTAGATGCCATATTTCACTTAAAAAGGCACAGTATATGACTATAATATTGTACTACTAATATATATATATATATATATATATATATATATATATATATATATATATATATGATTCTAGCAATCAATTTAATTAACTAGCCATTCTATACTGAAACCAAACCAACATACTTTTACATTGTATGAATACCCAATTATGCAAATAGCATGTGGAGGCTTCACACGATTCACAGCAGCACTCAAGCACAACTCACCACACGCCCCACCGAGAGCGAGAACAACATTATGGCGACCACGAAGAGGTTAACCCAACGTGACTCTACCCACCCTAGCAACCCGGCCAATTGGTTGCTTAATAAGCCTGACTGGAGTCACTAAGCATGCCCTGGTTCGAGCTTGCGACTCCAGGTGTGGTAGTCAGCGTCTTTATTTGCTGAGCTACGCAAAACAACAAACAAGGCAAAACATAAAATATATATACTCGATCGACATGCAGTGACAAAAAAATACAAAATTCATAAAGAAAATGTCAAAAAAAAAAATAATTACATTAACTCTGTCTATTCAACAAGAGCTGTCAAGCTGTCTTTGTGAGGGTTGACGTCTCTATTAAAGAGTCAGACATTCTCCCTGACAGCCATTGGCAGGCCACGACCCTCCAGCTCAGCTGGGATCAATTCTTTCAGTGCACCCCCCCTCCACTCCAGCTCTGTCTCAGAGCCTTGGAGCACAGCCCGGGCCAAAGACACAATGTACTGGGGGTCACAATGGTCTCCAATAGGGACCTAAAGAACAGTCAGGGCTGTTTAGAAAGGCATGTCCCTCAGATTACCAACTTTAAAGCATTATTTAAAGAAATTACCCTTACAAAAACATTTAAAATAACCATGGCAACCATATTTTCCACCAAAATACTTAAGTTGCTTTAGTTACTGTTACAACAATAAAACCTGATACTAACCAGCTGTCATCAAAAAATAAATAAATACAAATAATAATTAAAACAGGAAAATTCACCATAATGACAAAGAATAAAGCTTTTAACACTGTTTGAAGGAGATCTCATTGTAATTATTAAAAGAATATTCTGGGTTCACTAGCTGAGCTCAATCGAAAGCCTTTGTGGCATAATGTTGATTACTCCACAATTTTTTTTTTAACTCGTCCCTCGTTTCATTTACAGTAAGGCACTTACAATGCAAGTGAATGGGGCCATTCCATAAACAATAAAACACACATCAAAAGTAGAGCAAAAAGATGTAGAAATTATACGTGTTCGGATGATTTTAGTGTGATAAAACCGCTTACTAATCTTATCACATGTAAAGTTCTATCCAATTTTACAACTTTGTTGCCATGATGAAGCAAATCCTGCAAGTGATTTTATTATACTAAAATGATATTGAACAACGATTTGAGACAGCTTGCTATTCGTTGCTAAATCTTACTCGTGTGACATACTTTTAAGTAAATAAAGTTGAATGAACTGATACACATAGGTTATATCTAACAAAGGTTATATGTTGTCCTGACAAAGTGACCATAAGTTGAATTTACTTATAAAGCATGATGCAAAACTGCTATACAGGTCAGGCTTTCAAGCCAACATCAAAGTTTGTCTTGACTAACTTTACCTACCTAGCTATTACTATGGTGTGTAGGAGGAAAATATGGTTACCATGGTGATATGGTTAAAATCAGAGAGGAAATGTACAGTGATATTATGCAGTATGACGATACCCCAGGACAGCAGAAATCTATTTCCCATTCCTGCCAAACTCCATCACCTAACGCTAAAGACAACTTTCCACAATTGGTAAGACCCCTGACATGCATGAGCACACAACAACAGTAGGCTAATGACGAAAAGAAGAACATGACAAATGACGCAGCGACCGCTATCACGTGGATCATCCAAAGTTAGGAGCTCGAGCCGACTGATCAACATGATTTAGAAATGATTTATAGACATCCTAAATTATTCATATCAACTGTTAAAAACAAACACGCGAGAATACTCATGAGGCCAATATATTTAGTTTAGACAGACAATTTAAACGTCAAATCCAATAAAAATACATTCACTACGGTACTGTCATAGGTTAGATATAAACAACGGACAGTTTTTAGCTAATATTGAAAACTAAGCGTTAAAATAATGCAGTAAGAGCCCGCTTTCTTTTATTTATACGGCAGAATGACACCAATGGAGAGCTCGAGTTGCCGTTGACGCAGAACTTGCTGTGCTTTACAATAGTGATGTTGACTTGCAACACAACTTCTATTATGTAACCCGGCCAGAGAATGAAACTAATGCATTTCTGAAAGAGATTGAGGAAGCTTACCATATCACTTTATCGTTTAAATATGAAAGCTTACTAATGTTTACGGTTTTCCAAAAATAAAATCTCAGCATCTCTGTTGCATTCCACCAAAGCAAAAATAACCGCCATTTAGAAATTCCAAAGGCAGCAATAAACATAAACGATAGCTATCATTTAATATTCTTCGTTTAATTTTGTGTAATTCAGAGAAAATCTCCTGAAAGAGGTGATAGTTGGCTGCTCAAGCGCAGTGTGTTCGGCTAGCTACATTTAACTGGATAATAGCATTTAATACACGCACGCCGTTCGGGCAACTTTCATTCCTAAAGACACACCATGCAATTAAACGTAATAAATATGAAACTACGCCGTTTCTCAAATGCATTGTTTTGCGTGGCTTTTTTTCTTGGTGCGAGCGCGGCTGATTTCGTGCACATGCTAAAAACGCCTGTAACCAAGTCAAGTTACTGAAACGTCATAGCTTAAGCAATAGAGCCAGGCACTCATACGAGCACAAGTCACCTTTTTTGGAGACGGGAAAAAAGATGCCGGCAACGAAAAATCGCTCGTTAAAGCCAAGGTCGATTAGTGCCAATGCTAAAATACGTAAATATTTGGGATCACATTTCATTTCTTACCAGTGAGGAGTTTTTCAAGTCGATTTTAGATGCAGTGTCTTTTTCCGCCTAGTCGTTCACGACCTCATTCCAATATGGCACAAAGTATCAATGCGCATGCGCCGTCGCTCGCGCGTGCCTCTCATCCACGAGCCCGGGAGTGCTATTTGTTGTCTTTCAGAGATTAAAATGGCAAACTTGTCACATATTTCAACCCAATGTTTCCATTGTCCATTAGAAACAACACTAAATTAACGTATAAACAACACTTTTGCTGACTATTAGTGCCTTTATTTGAAATGTGCCCTGACTGAACATTAAAAAACGGTGGGACAACTGCCATAACCTGTTCAGGTTTTATCTGCGCGGGAATGAACGATTATTCTAGTTTATTGAAGTTCGTATCTGCTGAGAGGATTGCAAAATAATATATAATGTGGTATACAAGATTTGCCGCCCTGCCTTTGTGTTCAGTACAGAAAGTGTTTGTCCCATTGGCTAGAATGTACCATTAAAGAGAGCTTAATCTATGGCACAACTGCGCCACGCTGAGCAGCTAGTTCCACTATGTGATGCATCTTTCTGGATCCTTCTCTGTGGAAACATTTATAAATATATATATATATATATATATATATATATATATATATATATATATATATATATATATATATATATATATATATATATATATATTCACAATCTAAAAAGTATTGGACAGTGATCCTAATGAGGACAAATGCTACATTCGGAGAGAGCATGTTGCCTTCAGAATGTACATTTCTTATGCTAAACGTCTAATGAAGACTCAATTCGGCGGAATACACAATCATTCATAGTTAAGATATATTTTTTTATATAGATATATATAAGATATATAGATATATTTATATAATTCTAAGCTTATTTGGGTTTTATGGTCAATATTTTGGTAAAATCAAAAAAGCAATTTTTGGCTTCTATTGTGTCAAGATATAGCAAGAAACAAAGATACATAATTATTATACAATAATAATAATAATAAAAAACAGGACTTTGGATGTTTAGTGTATGCTTAAAATCAGGACGAGATGCAGGAGGTCATGGACTAACATTGGTCTTCATAGACTTTTTTTTTTCATTGCAACGTTGTTCAAGACGTGTTCTCAAAGTTGTGTCCACGCAGAAATGTGAGACGTGAAGGCTGTGGCAATATTGTTGCGCAATATTCAGCGGTTTCAACATTTGTTTATTACTGATGCCATTGCAACACAAGACTCGATTACACATTATTTCTTCCTGCTCTTATATATTATGGGTAATATTTCTCAGTAATCACACGCACAGCCTCAAAATAAAATAACAAATAATGTAATTACATTTGTAATATTGTTTTATACGTTAGGTTTAAAGGTGCAATATGTAATATATTTACTTTACTAAAGCACAAAATTATCATAATATGTTATCATAGATTTAGGAAACATGCTAAGCTGAAATACTGGCTTCTCCGAAAACAATGCTACAGCCAGTATATTCTACTTTGAAATATCAGTTCTGGGCCGGAATTTCTGTTTGTGTTTTGGCCTGTGTGATCCCGCCCACGGTCCGTTTCCAAATAGTATTTCGACATCCGCATTGCCAGATTTGAAACAAGTTAGCGGAAAAACACAGCACGCTGAAGCCATGGAAGCCAGCTATACATCTAGCTAACATTGACAGAGTTACAAAAAAAATCCACATGAGCCGATTTTTAATTTGCAAACAATAAATTAGCTGATCAATTTACAGTGTAATTTGAGCTTGCCATTGTCAGTTTGCTCATTCCTGTTGCATGTCCTCAACCAGGCAACCCGCGTTTGCTTCGAGTCTGGGGAGGAAGGGGCGGTGGAGACAACTCTCCCCGATATTTTTTAATTTTGGACTGCAGTATCCATTTTAAACGTTTGATGTAAATGTTACATATTGCTCCTTTAACCATAATTCCAAATTGGAGAGATTATAATCAACATGTCAGTTTCAAATTTGGAGAGTAAAACAAAGGCAACACAGGGTCATAGGTCATCAACTTTATTTATACATATTACAATGGTATTGTAATTATTGTAAATTTACTACTGTGTAGTGTATTAGGTACAATTAAAGGAATATTCTAGGTTCAATGGAAATTCAATCAACAGCCTTTGTAGCACAACATTGATAACCACAGAAATTAATTTCGACTCGTCCCTCCTTTTCTTTAAAAGAAGCAAAAATCTGGGTTACAGTGAGGCACTTACAATAGAAGTGAATTGGGCCAATCTGTAAACAATACTGTATAGCCACAAGATGTGAACAATATGCATGTTAACATGATTTTAGTGATAAAATCGCTTTTTTATTTTTTCTGTGTAAAGTTTGCTGCCACGATGATGTAACGTGGTACACTCTAAAACGACCTTAAAATTGTTGATTTAAACTTAACAGCTCAAATAATAGACAACTTTTAATAGAATAAATAATGTAAGTGCTTTTATAAAAGTTCTGCCTTTTAAAACCTCAAAAAATTGGCCCAATTTCACTTTCACTGTAATGATGATTTAGCATTTTTTTTCTCCTTAATTTGGAATCCCCAATCCCCAGTGCGCTCTTAAGTCCTTGTGGTGGCATAGTGACTCGTCTTAATCCTGGTGGCAAAGAACAAATCTCAGTTGCCTCCGTGTCTGAGACCGTCAAACCAAGCATCTTATCACATGGCTTGTTGAGTGATTTACCATAGATACGTAGCGTGTGTGGAGGCATCATGCTATTCTCTGCAGCATGTTACACCATATGACTCTACCCTCCCTAGCAACCAGGCCAATTTGGTTGCTTAGGAGGCCTGGCTGGAGTTACTAAGCACACCCTGGATTTGAACTCATGACCTCAGGGGTGGTAGTCAGCGTCAATACTTGATGAGCTACCGAGGCCCAAATTTTTTTTAAAAGAAATATATTTTGTGATAATCAACATCGTCACAAATTCTGTTGATTAATCTTAAATGAACTCACAATATTCCTTTATCAATTATAACAAAAAAAATAATTATAAATTAAAATTGTATACGTTACAATCTTACAACCTAACATTCTTTAGTTATTGTCTCCCTCTCCTTACTGGCAGCTCAGACAGCTGGATTGATGACTGGACTGCTAAAAAAAGAAATACATAACATTAGTATAGTGCTGACACTACTCTATTGCACCTAAAACATTTAAACATCTTTTTATTTTATTTTAGGCCTTTGATGGGACAGGAGAGTGCAGAAGTGACAGAAAATGATAGTAAGAAGAGTGGAAGTGCTACATGTCAGAGTATGTTCAGGGCACGTCTCAGACTATTTATGATGAGAAGAGGTCCAGTGAAGCATCCTGTACATGTGGAATATCTGGTCACTGTAAAATTAAAAATGTCAAACTTAGTGTTATATCTATACCAGCTGTACAGTACATTAAACAATACAAGAGCACTCACACTGATTCATGTATAGCTGATCAATGTAAAATTACATTACACAACAGTTAGTTCAAGTCCTCGATGCTTCAAATGTTTGTGCACATGCCGTTTCAAATCAGTTTGAGAGCTTTGCATAAAGCGTGTGGTCAACTTTAATTTCATTGTGTAGTGTACAGTTACAGAGCCCATGAAATGCAGTTGTTTTCGCATATCCCAACTAAGCTGGGGTCAGAGCGCAGGGTCAGCCATGAAACAGCACCCCTGGTGCAGATAGGGTCAAGGGCCCAACAGTGATATCTTGGCGGTGCTGGGGCTTGAACCCCCGACCTTTTAGTCAGTAACCCAGAGCCACCTACATTTAGTGAATATTTCTGTTACATCAATATGCCAGTAGGTGGCAACAAATGACCATCTTTTATTGAGAATATAAAGTTGTAAATCTATTCATGTCAGATTGTAAGGACTTCTGTTTATCAGATTGACATGCTTGTATAAAAAAAAAAAACTTTGAACAATGTCCATCATCTGAAAGGCAAGCAATTGTGTTTATAATTGTAAAATCACCATGGGATGCTTTTTAAACATGCCATCTATGTTGTTTTTGTGTACAAAACTAATTTCAAACATCTCTCTCTCTCGCTCTCTCTCTCTATGTATATATATATATATATATATATATATATATAGAGAGAGAGAGCGAGAGAGAGAGAGATGTTTGAAATTAGTTTTATATATATATACATTAAGACACACAAGTTTATTATATATATATTTTCAAAATAATGCAACAATACTTTGGCGTTAATCAGGACTTGAACTATGTTCCTGACTCCACACTTGCACTCTTGGTGCTACAAGAATGTTTGGAAGCTTGTTGTCCATAAGACCCACCTGCATCTGTCAAACGCTTTGCACGTGCCAACCTTGCACATGCAGAAATGCTCACAATCGTGATTGCCAGGGCAAAACATTTGCACTTAACGCGGATGCAGGGGCGGAGCCAGGAGTCTTTCAAAAGGGTGGCCAGGCAGGGGCAAGCGATCAGTCTGTGGTGGCACAGAAATGTTCGGGCAGCATTTTTATATCGTCGGACTGTTCAGGTGGGGTGAGTGGATACAATGACACCCAGGACGGAGAGGTTTGGCAACCTGGGTGTGCACACATAACTAAATTGTGCCACAAAATGACAAAAAAAAGACTAAAATAGCAATTGCGAGTGGGAGTGGGGTGGCCAATGGGGTGGCCACGACCACCCCTGGCCACCTCCTAGCTCCGCCACTGCGTGGATGTTTACAAGGATTTATACAGTAGGCACTTATATGTTGCAGCACTGATATAAAAATGCAAACTTAGAAACTGAGGTCATAAGAGCCCACAGTTACAGATTCATGCTGAAAATGAATGAGTATCACCATGATACAGACAAGCCCACAATGTCACAATCTCTAAAATTGACCTCACAATGTTTTCTTAAGTTTGAGCTGCAATTTTAATCTTGAAATATATCCTTGTCTTGGTGTAAAATGAAGCCATTGTGTGGATTAAATACATTTAGATTTTTCAAGCTTGCTCCTAGTGTTGAACACGACTCGAGTGACGCATTTATTAACACTTAAAACCAGTACTGTAACGACAGGAATGCTATTCATTGTAACAAATTAAAAGTAAAAATATTTCATCCGAAATTTACTTGAGTAAGAATGAAAAGTACCCCCCATGAAACATACTCATAAAAGTAATTTTTTTCAAAAAAGTTCCTCAAGTAAATGTAACGAACTAAATGTAGTGCGTTACTACCCACCTCTGTTGTTGTGCTGTACTGATAGACTGAACACCCAGGCAGGTGAATGCTCTGCTTTTGCGATCCACGAAGGTATATCTTCTCCCTCCTAAGGAATATGATTCATAACAGCTAATTAAACATTATACATAATTGTCACTAGAGGGCGAAATGCAACTGTCAAATCCACAGGTCGGAGAGAGTGAAACGGGAGTGTTTTCGCCTGTCAGCCATTGATGCTCTATGGCATTTAAGGATGGATTTAGGCTAATTATTATGTTTCTGTTCCACCTTTTCACACATTATTTGATGGAAGATTAGTTCAGACATACATAAAACTTCTTGCTACAACAACAACTCATATTTTTGGCTTAACTGCATTTCCACATAAGATACTCATTGCGACATCCCACTGAAAATGTCACAAAACAAATCATTAAAAATTGACAGAAAAGGCTGAATATCCACTTTAAGATACACCAATATTAATAATTACAGGGACGTGTAACGTCTTACAAATTCAAATAAAACATAGGCCTAATACCAAAATTGAATTGCTGGGTATTTGTTTATTTGAACAATATAAATTCAAACATTACATTGGCACATTTTAAACATTTGAACTCCCACATTATAGGTTTTGTTTCAGTATTTACTAATTTTATTTAGCTGACGCAGAAATGAAAAGCAATACTCGCATATCATCGATGAATCACGGCAGATCTGCTTCAGACGGCCTAACTGTCAATTGAAATTTACATGGAAATTTGCGCTTCAGGACAGTGACTGTACAGTATGTTGTACAGTGGTAGTCAACACAACTCAAAAAGATGGTAAAATAACAACGTTGTGACAGTGTGGTGACAACCTTCATCACACAATGTAAAATAGCCAACCTTTTGGCCATGTCGTCGCAACGTAGGTAGAAGGTTGACAACGTTGAGACAATGTTCTGTGTTTGCTGGACAATTGTTTTTTTATATTATAATTTCATTGATTAAAAAAACAAAACATAACATAGACACACAGAATCAAGTTATATCAAATTATATATCCCTCCCTATGAACATATTATAGAGCAGATGATGCTCTGTAAATATCTAAAGAATTGAGACCTGGGAATCCCAAAATTATTAACGTAACCGTATTAACCTCTGTCACAATCTACTCTGTCCAGCAGAAAGGGGACTTATTAATACATAATTTTGGGTTCAGCCATATGCTCGAAGCAGCATTTATTTCCAAATTAAACACTCTGGACACTTTTGTCCAAATCGGTGCAAATGCGAGATAATGGGTGTAACTGTTGTAACCTCCATTCCCCGATGGAAGGAACGAGACGTTGTGTCGATTGTAGTGACACAAGGGGTCTCTTCTGAGAGCCTTGCGTACCTCTAAACTTGAACTTGAGAAAAGGCCAATGTCAAGTTGGCAGACAGAATTTGCATGCCCCGCCCCAGACATACGGGTATAAAGGTAACGGGCGAGCGAATGCCAGACAGGTTTTCACTGAGGAGCCGAGAATATGGTTTCAGTGGTAGGGATAGTGATGTGGCAAGGGGAACACAACGTCTCGTTCCTTCCATCGGGGAATGGAGGTTACAACAGTAGGGGCAAGTTAGTAGTAGGGGAAATAGGCCAGAACTTCCTATTCAATACAAAACCAGGGAGGGGCTCTCTCCGGCGGAAACAACCAATAGGCCGCAGGGTCTGAGACCGAATGCATAATAATAAAACTAAATCTTGGATAGGTCTAGCCCACATTTGTCAATCGGCCTCTGCAATTTACTGAAATGTAATCTGGGACATTTACCATTCCAAATGAAGGACTTCGCTATGCTATCAAATTGCTTGAAATAATCGAGGGGTACATCTATAAGGAGAGATTGTAGCAGGTTGTTGAATTTTAGAATACAATTAAGTTTTTTTAACCTTCCCAATCATAGATAAATGTAATGATGCCCACCTGCCCACATCGCTCGAAAACCTTTTTATTAAATGGTCAGAATTATCTATAACTAAATCACACAAATTTGCTGGGAATAAAATACCCAAATACTTAATGCCACTGGAAGGTGCCCAGCTAAAAAAGCTGTTACTGGGAAGTACGCTGTCGGAGCCAAAGCTTTGGATTTAGACCAATTAACTCTGTATCCTGAGAATAATTCTGTGGAGGCAAGGCATAGATCTAGTGGGGTTGGAGAAGAATAGTAAAATATAATCTGCATAACGCAAAGGCTTATGTGCCACACCTCCCGCGATCAACCCTGGAAAATCATCCTCCTTTCTTATCGCGGCTGCTAATGGTTCCAGGGTAAAACAGAACAATAATGGGGAAAGAGGGCAACCCTGCCAGGTGTCCCTATACAGAGTAAAATAATTGGAAAATAATACATTTGTTTGTACTTCCAATACCAGGTGTCTAACTTAATCCATCCAATAAAAATATTCCCAAACCCGTATATTTCTAAAATCTTAAAAAAGATAATCCCATTCTACAATATCAAACACCTTTTCAGCATAAAGTGAGATGATATTGATGAAACACCTAATGTTATCAGAAGAGTTGCGTCCCCGAATAAACCCACCTGATCTATATGTATAAGATATGTCATAACTTTACTTATTCGGTTAGCCAAAATTGGAGCCAAAAGTGGAGCCAGTTCTGTTGCATTAGATCTAAAAAATACAGTGGAAAAGCCATCTGGCCATGGAGCATTGCCTGTACGCAAGGCCTTAATTACCTCGCCAAGCTCCTCCAAAGTTATCTCAGAATCAAGAGAATTGTTTAGCACAGTCATCAGTTTAGGGAGATCTAATGGTTCCAGAAAGTTTCTAATATCCTCATCAGTAAACAAGGATGTGGAACTATAGAGATCAAGATTCTTAAAAAGCATTATTAATATCAATGGCTGAGGTAAATATTTCACCACCATCAGATTTCACTGAGGGAATGGTAGAAAAGATTATCTGCTTTATATATCTAGCCAAAAGCTTCCCTGCTTTGTCTCCCAACTCAAAGTCTGACTGTCTTGCCCTGAATAGCCAAAACTCCACCTTCCGGGAGAAAATAGTATTATATCTGTATTTCAATTGGCTCAATTCAATCGGCTCAAGATCTCCATGAGTTCTCGTGCTTTTTCAACTGATGAAAAAAATGTATTGTCCCTACCAGATGGGTTCAAAAGTCTCCAAATATCTGTAAGACCAAGATTTTTAAACATAATGTGAAGTGTCAATGTTGCTCTAGGGGGCTTACACACTTTTGCTTCACTATGATCAAGGACAGAGTCCATCAATAGATTAAAGTCTCCTCCCAATATTATATCATGAGGGGTGCCAGCGGCTTGCAACACCCCTTCATCTGCATCATCAGCATTAGGTGTGTAAATATTAGCCAAAATAAAACTTTGCCCCTGAATTTCTGCTAAAACAATAATGACTCTTCCTAATTTATCTTTAATGTGTTTGAGACATTTGAATTGTAGATATTTACTTATCAGTGTAATGACTCCCTGCTCTTGAGTCAGAATTTTCAGCTTCCTGTGGGGAAAGAAGTTTAAGAAGAGAAATAACCTTCCTTCTTTTTATGGGGTGCTCCAACCCATTCACATTCCTCATGGAGAGAGACAATCGACTCATATTAACATTTAACATTTTACATATTAGAAAAACAGATTGTGTGTCAAAAATAAAAATATAAAGACCACATTCCAACAATCAAACTCCAAACCTCCCCCCGAACAAAACAAACAGAAAAAAGAAAAACGTGTGCATTAACCCCACCCACGACAGCGCCAACCGGTGTCCATCCCTCTAACCTCAAACAGTCCATGTATGCCGTGACAACTCAAAGAGACCCTGTGACAACTTTGCCATTTGATGTATTGATGTATTGCAATGTGAGTATCACAAAATAACTTTATGAAGGACATCGCTGGCTGGGGACATGTAAATACTTTACAGCCATACTTAGCATCTATTTACTTCGATTCAAGGATTGCAAGAAACTCTTACATCAATGGATCACGTTTTTCTCTTGTCGAATTCGCAAAGTCTCCTTCACTTCTCTTGCCAAATCGCTCGGGGCATCCAGGGGGGCCTCAGATTTAGCATGTGTCTTTTAATGTCTCCAGAGCCCGAGGATTTTGAATTCTTTGACATATTGTCTTCCTAGAACATTTAAGGATCAGGGTGCATCGAACCTCATCTGTTTATGACATAAAAAGTATTAAAACTAGTAAAGCGTGCAGAGCTCGCAGTTCACACGTCCGAACCTCGCATGGCGTCACGTAATAACTGCTGGTCTATTGTTAAAATTAGTCATCACCAAAGCTTCTCTTTAAAAGAAAACTAAAATGTTTGTAATCAGAATTTATAGACTATTAGTGAGCTGCACACACACAAAACATTAACATTTCCTCACGCTTATTATCTAATCTCTTTGATATAACATGCATATTTCTGCAGGCTATGTTCTATATAATCTTTGTCTTTAATTCTGTTTGCTGAAATGCCTTTTTAAATCACATCCGCTAGATGGCAGTAGTTTCCAACCTTATAAACCTGTTTAAAGGAATTGGTCACCCAAAAATGAACATTCTCTGATCATTTACTCACCCTCATCCCACCCCAGATGTGTATGACGTTCTTTCTTCTGCAGAACACAAACAAAGATTTTAGAAGACTACCTCAGCTCTGTAGGTCCATACAATACAAGTGAATAGTAACCAGAACTTTAAAGCTCCAAAAAGCACATAAAGGCAGCATAATGGTCATCCATACGACTCCAGTGGTTAAATTATTATCTTCAAAAGTGATATCATAGGGTTGTGTGAGAAACAGATAAATGTTTAAGTCTTTCTTTTTTTTTTTTTATTATAAATCTCCACCTTTAACCAGCCCAGACCACCAGGTTTTGATATGCAAATAATGTTTATCCCCCCATAAAACAAATGAAAAGTTGATATTTATAGTAAAAAAGGACTTAAACATTGATCAGTTTCTCACCCACACTAGTCACATCGCTTTTGAAGACATTAACCACTGGAGTCGTATGGATTATTTTTATGCTGCCTTTATGTGCTTTTTGGAGCTTCAAAGTTCTGGCCACCATTCACGTGCATTGAATTGTGCTACAGGGTTGAGATATTTCTCTAAAATCTTAATTTGTTTTCTGCAGAAGAAAGTTATACACATCTGGGATGACATTAGGGTGAAAAATTATGATATTTTTTTCATTTTTAGGTGAAAAATGTTTTTTTTTTTGGGTTGTCCTTTAAGAAGCTATGATAGGTGGTGATGGCTTAGCACTGAACAAACAATACTTTAAAACAGACCTGGCACTAGCTCTAAGATGTAAGTCAGGCCACTGGACTCTCCAGGTGGGCCAAGGAGTTGGAGGCTCATGGGTGTGATTGGAAAGATGGGCCAAGTTTATGATTGGGTGGACGAGGCCCCCCTGTGTTTGGCCGTCCTGCTGTAAAACTGCACTGAACTGTAAAGCTATAATAGATTAATATGGAATTCCCTTTAAACAGTGCAAGAAGCTTTCAGAATATTTCTGTGATTTTAATCATTTACTTTTTTAATAAAAGTGGTGGCTAATTTCAAAGATACCACAGATGGCGTAATGAGAGTAAGGTGTTTTGGCTGAAACTATGATTAATGTGACAATTTTTGTGAGAGATGAAGGGGCCTCCACTTCAACACAACAATCAGGCAGAAGTCAAAATTAAAATTCAAGATACATTTAATGGTGTGGAGTTCTGAGGAGTAAATTCAGTAAAAAAAGAAGAGCATTATTACCTCCAATACCAACAACTGTTCAGAACAATATACATATATCTTTATATACAGTATCATATTTGATTAAAATACCAACATTAAATAACTGTATCTTTATACTCTCACTTGCTTAGCACCACCAATATACTATACCAACATACTACCTATTACAGTACCATAACTGTAACTCTTTTTATGAACAAGATGTCTATCAAGACTTTTCATATTGCAGAGGTTTCATATGAGAGTCTAAAATACGCGGCCTTCTTAAACCTCCATGAATTATAGACACATACTGAAAAAACACTATTTTGTGCATGCTCAGCAGAGCCTATGCTCAGCTCCCACTGGTGAAATCAGCATCTTAAAATTAAAATGTACACAGTAGAAATGGTTTCACATAAGCAAGAGAGGATAACTTGCAAAAAGCCTAAACATCCCACAAACAAATCTTAGTATGAGATTCTATTAACAAATGAGAGTCAACTTGCCCTACACATTGGGTGTATGAGAATGCACAAAGAGGATTCAGGGGTGTTAAGAAGGCCACTATTCAATCAAACCGCAAAGTCCCAGCATATTAAACTTAACACCACAAAGAGCTGCGATATACAGTCCCTTTCTTTAAGGTTTTGAGTCCCTTTTCATCAGTTTGAGTTTGTATGTGTGTGTGAATGGAAATAAGGTTCATTTATATCACAAAAAGTGTGTTCATATTTCTATGTTAAGGATATTACTATAACTAATATAGTAACATCATCATATAAAGTTCAAAATGATTTAAAGTTTTTATTTTGTGAACGATGAAGACATAAACATATCCAGAAAGAATAACAAGTGTAACACTGGTTGAACTCCTGGCTCCTGTATGCCCTTTTTGCTTTGAGTGGGTAGGTCTGGAGGGCTTGGCCAAAACCCAGTCTAAACCTCTCATTTTCCCATAATGGTCTCCATTTCTGGGTTAATGAAAGAGAAGCAATCAAAGACTGTCTGGTCCATGGAATCTATCAGGGTCTTGTCACCGTGAGAGAGACGGGCCTTTTCACTGAGGAACTCCCGGTCAAAGTTGCTACAGTCGTTGGGGGATTTCTGCAATTAGAGGAACAGAGATCTTGTCACTCGGCATCTCTTAAGGAGTCACAGGTTTTATGATAAAAAAGACTGTTAAAGGGGATCATAGCATAGTTTTTTTTATGTATTCGGGAGGAGCTCTCTTATCTAGGCCTGCCAATCTTATCTCAAGGATATATAAGTGGCTGCTTCCCTCACACCGGTGATGATACTTCCGGCATACCTCCAACTCCCCATCTTCAACTTTTTATTTCAAAATGACTATACCAAAATTGTATTTCAGTATGAATCATACAGTGAACTGTGTTTAAAACATTGGTCTAGAAATGTATAGCCATAGACTTCCGTCACATTTTGAGTGGGCAACAGTTTCACTAGATTTTGTTAAAATAATTGTCAGAATCTTACCACTTTTGGCTTAAATGGTGGATTGACCTCTCGTTTCTCCAGCGCAGTCCAATTGATTGTCTTGAAGAAGGCATGTCCACGGATATTGCCAACAACACCAAGTCGTCGGGTCGGATCTCGCTCAAATAACTGTTCAAAAAGTGCACAGATTTCAATTTTGAACACATAAATAAATAAAATGGTTTCATGATGAGTCAGTGCAAGTAAACTAAAAGGGTTCATTAACCCCAAAAATGTTAAATTGTCTCCTCATTTACTCAACCTCAAGACATCTCAGATGTGTATGACTTTCTTTCTTCAGCAGAACACAAACACAGATTTTTAGAAGAATATCACAGCTCCGTAGGTCCATACAAAGCAAGTGAATGGTGGCCAGGACATTGAAGATCAAAAAGGCAGAAAAGGCAGGATAAAAATAATCCATAAAACTACAGTGTCTAATCAATGACATCTAAAGTGATCTTATCGGTTTTGGGTGAGAACAGGCCAAAATTTAACTCACAAAATGTAAATATTTCACTGTAAATCTTGACAGCAGTCTCCTTGGCCATCATAATTTCAAGCCAGATTACATTTCCTATAGCGCCATCTAGTGCTCTGCGCATGAGTAAACCACTAGGTCATGATAGTGACTAGAGAGTGCAATGGCAAGATGTACAGTGAAAAAGGAGTCACATTTTGGTCTGTTCTCACCTAATACGATTTGATTGCTTCAGAAGACATTGATTAATCAACTGGAGTCAAATGGATTACTTTAATGCTGCTTTTATTTACTTTTTTGGAATTAAAAGATCTGGCCACCATTCACTTGCTTTGTAAAGACCTACAGAGCAGAGATATTCTTCTAAAGATCTTTGTTTGTGTTCTACAGAAGATTCACATACACATTTGGGATGGCATGAGGGTGAGTAAATGATCAAATTATTTTCATTTTTGGGTGAACTATCCCTTTAAGATTGTATAAAATAGGATCATACTTTCTCCAGCAGGTCTTTGGCTTCCTTGGTAATCCAACGTGGGTAGTGAGGTGCATCCATGCGGATGGACTCGAACAGCTCGTCCTCATCATCGCCCTGGAATGGCGACTGGCCGATCAGCATCTCAAAGAGCAGCACGCCGAACGACCACCAGTCCACAGAGAAAGTGTACTTCTGCCCCAGCAGGATCTCAGGAGCAATGTAATCTGGTGTACCACAAAACGTGGTGGCTCGGTTTTCTCCAAGCATGTTCTCTTTGCACATTCCAAAGTCTGCAATCTTAATATGGCCACCTTTGTCCAGCATCACATTGTCCAGCTTCAAATCCCTGAGTAGGTAGGGACAGATGTATAAAATTCAAGAAAATAAAAGAAAATACTTTCTACACATTGAAATGTCAACAGACCACATTTCTTGAAAATCTTACCTGTATATAATGCCTTTTGAGTGGAGAAACTGTAGTCCACAGATGATTTCAGCAGAATAGAACCTGTGACAGAAAACAGATAAGCATAACCTTCATAAGTAGGACTTGCCATCATTGCAATCAGTTTTGTCATTATTGCAAGTCAACTTTTTTTTTGACTAGTGAATTAATATATAAATACAAACAGGCGTTCTAATTGTTGAATTTTAAAGGAATATTCTAGGTTAAAATGTAAGCTCAATCGACAACATGGCACAGTTTCAGTTAATGATCACAGAAAATAATATCAATGTGTCACTCATTATAAAAACAAACAAAAAACTAGTTTACAGTAATGCACCTATTTATAATAAAATAAAACTGATTAAAATGTGTATTTTTAACATTTATTCCACTGCTTGACAACTGCCCCATAGACTTCCACTGTAAACACATTTTTTGCATGTTTTCAATAACAGAGTTGTGTTGATATTGTTTTCTTTGGTAACCAACAGCACATCACATAAGCTGTCGATAGAACTTCCTTTAAAATTAATAAAAGAAAATTCCTTAATGGATGTAAAAGACAATGGCTGATATTTCACAATAATAATAATAATTATTATGTTTTTTTTTTAATTGGATGCATTTCCTGAGTACAGGAGAGGGGGGAAAAAAGCAGTTCTTTGCTCTTTGGAGAGAAAGCTAATAAGAGTGCATTTCACTCACGTGGCTCTGTACAAATCAAAACGGCCCTTATCCTGAATGTGGAACATCAGATCTCCTCCATTCAGATATTCCATAACAAAGAATAAGTGCTCCTATTAATAAACACATGGATCAGCATCATTATAAAGAGAGAGAGAGAGAGAGAAAGAGAGACAAAATCCTTCACACACACACAAAACAATACCATTTCAAATAGTTTTAAACAAACCTATCATGTTTAGAGATTTTAAAAAGCCTGTCAAATGAGGCTGACAGCAAGGCAATTTTTACATACAATAACACTGAGATTCTCATGTAGTTCCCCATTGTAAAAGAGTTCTGTACAGCCGTGGCCAAAAGTATTCGCAGTGACATACATTTTGTGTTTTGCAAAGTTTGCCTGCTTCAGTATTTGTAGATAATGTTTTCACATATTTCTATAGTATACTGGAAAACAATTATAAGTTTCATAAGTTTTAAAGGCTTTTATTGGCAAAAACACTCAATTTATGCAAAGCGTCAACATTTACAGTGTTGACCCTTGATCTTCATAACCTCTGGAATTCGCTCTGGCATGCTGGATATCAGCTTCTGGCCAAATCTGACTGATGGCGATCCATTCTTGACTTATTAGTGCTCGGATTTGATCACAATTTGAGTTCTTCTGTTTGTCCACTCGCCTTTTGAGGATTGACCACAGGTTCTCTATGGGATTAAGCTCCGGGGAGTTGCCAGGCCACGGATCCAAAATTTCAATGTAATGATCTCCGAGTCACTTCATTATCACTCTTGACTTGTGACATGGTGCTCCATCATGCTGGAAAATGCACGGATCATCACCAAATTGCTCCTGGATCGTTGGGAGAAGTTGCTCTTGCTGGATGTTTTGATACCATTCTTTATTCATGGCAGTGTTTTGAGCGAGCCCACTCCCTTGGATGAAAAGAAACCCCACACATGGATGGTCTCAGGATGCTTCACGGTTGGCACGACACAGGACTCATGTTAGCGTTCACCTTTTCTTCTCCAGACTATCGATTTTCCAGATGTCCCAAACAGTCGGAAGGGGACTTCATCATAGAAAATATCTTTGCACCAATCTTCTGCTGTCCAATCCTTGCACTTCCTGCAGAATTCCAGTCTGTCCTTGATGTATTTCTTGGAGAGAAGTGACTTCTTTGCTGCCCTTCTTGACACCAGGCCATTGTCCAAAAGTCTTTGCCTCACTGTGCGTGCAGATGCACTCACACCAACCTGCTGCCAATATTGAGCAAGCTCTGCACTGGTGGTGACACGATTCCGTAGCTGACTCCTCAGGAGGATACGGTCCTTGTGCTTGCTAGACAGTCTGGGATGTCCTAAAGTCTTCTTCACAGCAGTTGAACCTCTCTCCTTGAAGTTCTTGATTATTCGGTAAATGGTTCTTTCAGGTGCAATATTCTTTGCAGCAATTTCCTTGCATGTGAGGCCATTTTGATACAAAGTGATGATGGCTGCACGTCTTTCTTTAGAATTAACCATTGCTAACAAGAACACAATGATTGGAAGCACTTCTTCCCTCCTTTTATAGCAAATCAGTCTGCTCTTATAATCCAATCAGAATGACAGAGTGATTTCACCATGACTAGTATTCGTTCACACTTTCCCAGGTGCTGCTGATATGATTAGTGAAATTATGTTAGTTGGTTATTTTGTGCCAGCACCAAAAAAATGGGGAATTTGGGTTTTTGTGATAAAGTTCATTTTTATGACCAATGAAGCTTTTTGCAATTATTTAAAATGCATCTGATCATTCTGCACAATAATCTAGAAACAATGTGAATCAACACCACAACAACTGAAGCAGAAAACCTTGCAAAACAAACTGTATGTCACTGCCAATACTTTTGGCCATGGCTGTATATTCCCAGACAGATATGATTTTCCGAAAAGCTTTAATTTCATGTTATAGCATGAGCTCATCCCAAATGGAATGTTGCATTACTTTTTTAACATTCCATGATGTCATTTTGTTAATGGTTAATCGCAGACATGTTGACAGACAGTCA
Organism: Xyrauchen texanus; assembly: GCF_025860055.1. Classification (NCBI taxonomy): domain Eukaryota; kingdom Metazoa; phylum Chordata; class Actinopteri; order Cypriniformes; family Catostomidae; genus Xyrauchen; species Xyrauchen texanus. The sequence continues at coordinate 27,647,576 of NC_068314.1, read as the reverse complement.
CATAAACATGGCATAATGGGGGAAGTAGTCCTTCAGCATACATTACGATAATGATAAAGCTTTGCTGTAACCTTTTATTTAATTTCTGTCACAGGTAGGGATTCCACTTTGCAGTAGCACATTGCTCAGTATCTCTCAACACATTTTATTCATTTCAACTTTTAGTACAACATAATGGTTTAAAATAATAAAACATTCTATATAAAAGAACGTATGATAAAGAATATTATTATAAAAAATGCTAACAGCACTTTTGTAAGCAGGCATAGGATCTCTTGTATATATTTAATTAGTCATAGTCATGTTTTACAGAATCATATCGTTAAAATCATTTAGATAATGTTGCAACATGTTACTGAATGGAAAAAGGCAGACCTTTGTTTGAAACGTGCAGTAAAGGTGTGTGAGGAAAGGGTTATCCCAAGCCAGTGCTAACACTCTTTTCTCCACCATAGTGCATTCCACATCATCGTCCATAAGCACCACATCCTTCTTTAGGGCCTTTATTGCAAAATATTCCCCCTTTCCTTTTAGCTCCGCCAGCATCACCTAATTGGATATAAGGACTGTTTAAGGGCAGGAGGACATAAAAAAAGAAACCTTCAAGAAACCTTGTTCTCTGCTTCTTACCTTTCCAAAGCTGCCCTTGCCCAGGACCTTGAGTAACACAAAATTGCTCATGGAGAAGCGGGACTGGTGTTTGACGGTATTGCTGGGAGGGGCAGGGTTCATGTCATCCCATAGTTTTCCATACTGAGAGCCCTCCCCTATTACACACAAATAAAATTATAGGCCATTGCAAACACATAAACATACAAAAGAAAACTTTCTTTGGATTTTCATGTTTTCCTAAAGATTTATTAAAATTAAAGCTACTTTTATATTTAATAGTTTAACAGGGAGTAATATCATAGCAGGGAAGATGCAGTAATGGAAACTTACCACTAAAGTCCACTGGCATGTTTTTGTCTATGGCTTGATAGATTCCAATTTCTGACAAAGTGGGATCTGGGCGTTTTGTGGAAGATTTCTACATGGAAAATTTTACAATACTATGAACAACAGAATTTGTCTAGCTAATTTCTGGGAGTTCCATCAAGAAAACGTGACGGTGGTCAAAAATACAAATTTCCTACATATGAAAATACTTTACAACACAAAAATATAATCTTTTTGGTTTACAAAATATAAAAGTTGTTCCAGATGTTTTGAAAAAGGGCATATGAATGATGACAGAATCTTTGTGTAAGTTTGGATCATAACGGTTGAATCACTTACCAAGCTAACTTGGTTCAAAGCCTCAGCCAGGAGCTTTTGATTGATTCCACAGAGGTTGGCGACTTTAGAATGGCATTTATGATGGACATTCATACTACATTCTGGACAGAGAGAATTAAATGTATTAGATAATAAAACAGAGAGAGGTGTAGAGGAATAGTTCACCCAAAATGGAAAATGGATTAACTCACCCTCATGTTGTTCATTTGCATGAATATCATAGGCCAATAGTCCACAGCCATTCATTTTGCAATGGAATTCATCAATCTATTCGAGATTTATTTTAAGGGATTTTCTCAATGCAATCATGCTTTTGGAGTCTCACTTTGGTCATGACGTGTCATAAACAACACATTTTTAGGTCGCTGTGTCAAGTTTAAAGGATAGTTTACCCACAAATGAAAATTGTCTTGTCATTTAATCACCCTCATGCCATCCCAGATGTGTATTACTTTCTTTCTTCAGCAAAGATTTTAAGAAGAATATTTCAGCTCTGTAGGTCCTCACAATGCAAGTGAATGGTGATCAGACCTTTGTAGCTCCAAAAATCACATATCCATATGACTCCAGTGGTTAAAACCATATTCTCAGAAACTATAAAAAAGATGTGGATGAGAAACAGATAAAAATCTTAAGTCCTTTTTTTACATTAAATCTCCACATTAACATTCACTTAAATAAAGTTGAGGTGGAGATTTACGGCAAAAAAGGACTCAAATATTGTTCTGTTTCTCACCCACACATATTGCTTATGAAGATATGGATTTAAACAATGGAGTCTCATGGATTAATCTCAATGGATGTTTCTTTTATGTGATTTTTGGAGCTACAAAAGGTCTGATCACCATTCACTTGCATTCTATGGACCTACAGAGCTGAGATATTTCTAAAAATCTTTGTGTTCTACTGAAGAAAGAAAGTCAAACACATCTGGGATGGCATGAGGGCGAGTAAATGATAAGGGAATTTTCATTTTAGGGTGAACTATCCCTTTAAACACAGTTTAACACGTCTCGAGATCCCTGTATTTGGAAATGCGCTCCGTCCACCAGTGTTTGAATGCAAGAAAGCATTCTCATCTTGTGCTGTTACTAGCGTCATGCAAGCCTGGGTGTTGTTTGTTTTACAGCCGTGCATTGCCTATTCAGTTGGAGTTTCGCTTACTGCCCCCTGCTGAAAACAAGTGGTACTTCAAGCTTGAATTGCTCCGATGATAGGATATGATTAATTGCATTTTTTTATTTATGCGTTATTTTATTTTATATAATTAATCACACTGAATTAACATGTTAAATCGACAACTCTATTTTGAAGAATATCACAATCAAAAATTTCTGTACAAGAGCAGTGGAGTGCCTCAGATTTAAAACATATAAAAAACCCAAAAGCATCAAAAGTAAACCATGTGACTCGTGCGTCACATTCCACGTATTCTGAAGGCATGCAATCACTTAGACTGATGAACATTGATCAATTGATCAGTTATGGGGCGGCTGTGGCTCAGTGGGTAGAGCGGGTCGGCCACTAATTGCAGGGTTGGTGGTTCAAATCCAGGCCCACACGACTCCACATGCCGAAGTGTCCTTGGACAAGACAATGAACACCAAGTTGCTGCCAATGGCAGGCTAGCACTTGCATGGCAGCTCTGCCGCCATTGGTGTATGAATGTGTGTGTGAATGGGTGAATGGATCACAGTGTAAAGCACTTTGAATACTGTTAAGGTTAAACAGGCGCTATATAAGTGCAGACCATTTACCATCAAGCCATGTATGTAGAGCCCAAATCAAATATGGCAACAACTCAATCTCAATGGTTCTTGTGTCATGACGTCATGATATGTGTGAAGTTAATGCTACTGATGTGTCGTTTATTTGATTTGTTTCACAAAGTGATCACATGCCTTCAGAATACTTGAAATATGACGCATGATTTGCATGGACTGCTTTTATGATACATTTGGGTGCTTGTAAATCTTTAAAGTGAGTCACTATCAACTGCTATAGTATAGACATCATCAATGGCGGTATTCAATAAAATTTATACTTTTGTGTTCTTCCTAAGAAAGAAAGACATATGGGCTTGCTTCGACATAAGGGTGAATAAATAATGAAACAATTTCCATTTTTGGATGAACTATCCATTTAAAAGTAAAGAAATGAAGTAACCATTAAAAAAAAAAAAGAATCTTCCATACCTTCACACTTGAGGCCTTGTTTGACCATTCCCCAAAGAAGACTGCCGCAGTGGTCACAAAATGTTGGGCTCATGTAGTTGTGTGACTTAAAACGATGTGGCATGTCAATCTTAAAGCGCTCCTTTTGAAACTGCAGACACACAAAAAGACTATCACTACTTAACCAGACTGAGTCCAAATGGTCATGGCCATGAATGTAACTTTTTAAACCACTCATGGCGCCCTTTCCAGGAGACGTCTCTCCTCGCGGCAAGTTGTCCACAACTGCCTACAAGCACTATTGGAAACAGAACCAGCAGACAAACTTCTCGCTAAGAACAAAATAGCTTTTCTCAATGCTGTGACATTAGGCAGGTCCAACACTGTTTTGAGCAAGTCATCTACTAGTCAAAAGAAACCAAAATGGCCTTTGTGAGTTCAGTGACCCTGACACAGATGTATTCACGATGAGGCTGCTCAACTTTTATAATGTCATGGATTTCTATTGATCACTGACAGACTCTGATCTTTGCTTTGCTTGGCATTGAGAGCAGATGGACCACCCTTTTACAAGTTTCTTTTTTTCTTTTTTGAAAAGGTCTTAAAATGATGTCCTTTAGGACTCTGGCATCAGACAGCCAATCTTAGCCTTTGTACTGACCCCTGATGCAAAGAAGAGATACTGTCTGCTAACTAATGCAATCACAAAAATCTAAACTGAAGTCAAGACTAGCACATTGATAAATATAATGGAGTTAAAGGAATAGTTCACCCAAAAATTCTCTCATCATTTACTCACTCTTATGCCATCCCAGATATGTATGACTTTAAAGTAATTAAAGGAATCCATAAAACTCGATGATGCAGTGGCCAGTCAGACACTAACCTAGACTGACTGAGACTGCCAAATTGGGGAGAAAAGGGGAGAACCTCTAGTCAAGGCAGTCAGCCATATTTAATTTGATGCAAATAAAAACAAGGCTGAAGGATCTGTGCAGTCTGTTTAATAGGTTGTACTGCCGTTCTATAGGAGATATAAGGCAGTCTCAGTCACCATTAACTTCCATTGTATGCAAAAAAAGATGCAATAAAGAGAATGGAGACTGAGGCTAACATCTCCTTTTGTCTTCCAAAGAAGAAAGTCATACAGGTTTGGAACAACTTGGGTAAGTGAATGATGATAGAAGTTTCCTTTTTGGGTATAGTATTACTTTAAGGAGACACTGACGCTTACCACTGTATCTCGACTGTTGGCTGCTGTTCCTGTGCATCTTCCAATGATCATATCAATGCACTTCTTGTGAATGGCAGCATTGCATTCTGGAAAAAGGAAGGGGGCAGATACTAATGTACACTCATGGTTTGCAATCTGGGCAAATTCACAGTTTATTAAGTGCTTTATTAATTAACTTCTTTAATTAACTTGAATGGCACAAACAATCATCTTAAAAGGAGAGTTCACCCCAAAATTACTTTCTGCCATTTACTCAGCTTCCACATAAATGTTTATGTAAATTACTTTCTTTTGTGACACACAGGAGATGTAAGGCCACAGTCTCCATTCATTTTTGTTGCATATTTTTCCTTACAATAAAAGTGCATTGTGACAAACTAAACATCCTGCCAAATATCTCCTTTTTTGTTCCATAGAAGAAGTAAAGTCTTGGATCAGTTTGGAACAACATGAGAGGGAGTAAATGATAGAATAATATAGGTTGGGTGAAAATGGAAAATTCTCTCATTTACTCATGCCCTCCCAGTTGTGTATGACTTTCTTCAGTAGATCACAAATTATGATTTTTAGAAGAATATTTCAACTCTGTAGGTCCATACAATGCAAGTGAATGGGTGCCAAAATGTTACTCCAAAAAGCACAAAGGCATCATTAAAGTAATCCATACGACTCCAGTGTTTTAATCCATATATTCAGAAGAGATATGATGTGTGTGAGAAACAGATCTTTAAGATATTTAAGTCATTTTTTTAAATTGCAAAATTCTTCTCTCTTCCCAATGCGATGTGCATTAAAAGTCACCAAAATACAAGAAGAAGAATGTGAAATTAAAGTGGAGATTGCCTGAGCGGGGAGGAGAATTTATAGTTCAACCCCAATTACAAAAATGTTTTGAAAGCACTACAATTATATTATATGACATACATATAGATGACTACATTATATGATATTTTATGTAGTGAATTTGATATATATATATTTTTTTTATTTATAGTAATTTCAAATCAGATGATTGCAACACACTCCAAATAAGTTGGGATAGTCAAGTGTTTACCACTGTGAAACATCACCATTTCTTCTAATAACACTTAAGCAGTTGGGCACTGAAGACACAACTTTTAATTTAGAAAGTGGAATTTCCCCACATTCATCCATTAGGTTTTAGCTGCACAATTGTATGGGATCTTCGATGGCATATGGTGTGCTTCATAATGCGCCACGCACTCTCTATTGGAGACAGGTCAGGACTGCAGACAGGCCAATCTAGCACCCACAATCTCTGTTTACACAGCCATGCACTTGTAATCCGAGCATTATGTAGTTTGGTGTTGTCCTGCTGGAAAATGCAAGAACGTCCCTGGAAAACACAGTGCTGGATGGCAGTATATGTTGCTCCAATTTAAAAAAAAATCTGTCTGCATTCATGGTGCCCTCACAGATGTGCGAGTTACCTATGCCATGGGCACTGACACCCCTGGCCCATACAGACACTGGCTTTTGGATCTGATGCTAATAACAGCTTGTATGGTACTTTTCCACTTTGGGCAAGAGAACACAATGGTTGTTTTTTCCAAAAACTATTTTGGAAATCTGTGGTTGCAGCAGCGAGTGTCTTGACTAACAAAGGATTACTAAAGTAATCCCAAACCCATGTTCCTGATATTCATTACAGATGAATGCCGTTTTTTATCAGAGGTATCAGAGATCACGCGCATTCAGAAGTGGTTTTTGTCTTGCCCTTTACGCGCAGAGATTTGACCATATTCCTTAAATCTTTTAACTATATTGTGCACTGTAGAGGGTGAAAATCCTTCCATTTTACCTTTGGTAAACATTGTTCTCAAAGTGCTGGATTATTTGCTGAAGCATTTTTTGGCAAATTGACAAATCTCGAATAATCTTTGCTCTTGAAGGCTTAGGCTGTTTTTGGAGGCTCCTTATACAGTATACAGTTGCACAAATACCTCACATGTTTAACTTCTGTTTCACATCGCCTTGATATTTCAACTTGTCAATTTATTATTCTAATTAAAGTGCTGTCTCAAATATTTTTGAGCGTGTTGCAATCATCTGATATGAAATTACTGTAAAGTTAAAACATTTTACATTTAAAAAAAAAACTTAAAAATAAACTATGAAATAGGTTGAAGGTAAAACATCATATAATGTGTAGTTGTTGTGCTTTCAATATAGCAAAGGGTAAATATAATTTACATTTTGTTTTTATTAGCATTTTTCCTTCTGTACCAACTTTTTTGGAATTGGGGTTGTTAAATATTGATCTATTTCTCACCCACACCTATCATATAGCTTCTGGTGACATTGATTTAACCACTGGAGTCATATGGATTACTTTTATGCTGATTTTTGTAGTGGCACCCATTCACTTCACACATTGTATAGACCAAAAGAGCTGAGAAATTCTTCTAAAAATCTTAATTTGAGTTAAGCAGATGAAAGAAAGTCATACACATCTGGGATGGCATAAGGGTGAGTAAATTATGAGATCATTTTCATTTTTGGGTGAACTATACCATTAAGTATAACATGCTTTTCAAAAGAGTCACACCAAAAATGAAAATTCTCATCATTTACTCACCCTCATGCCATCCCAGATGTGCATGACTCCTACTGAAAAAATTAAGTCATATACATCTGGGATATTATGAGGATGAGAAAATGATCAGAGAATTTTCATTTTTGAGTGAACAATCTCTTTAATTCCACAGAGGTGGATGATTTGAGCATCAGAAAAATAGGTGAAATTGTAACAAGTTAAATTACTTCAGTTTGTCATTTTTTGACTTTCCTATTGGTGTCTACAGTTAAATTAAGAACTGGATAAGACAGTTCCATATGTACAATGTGTGTTCTTACTGTGCAGCTGAAGGGAATGTCTAAAATAGATTGAAAATGTTGTGAAGACACTTACGTCTACATTTGTAGCCCTGCTTGTTGAGGCCCCTGGAAAGCAAAGAGAGTATGTTGGAGATTTACAAATCTACACAGCAAATGCAGTGTCAGTTTGAATGGAAATCTTTTGTCAGGAAGACTTGAGAACACTTGATCTATGGCCAATAACAAATTCTCGAGTACACCAGAGTGAACAAAGCACCAAAGCACAAAATTCTATCTCACACTGCACAGGAAGGAGACTGCCCTAGGGACTTTGCTGAGGCGGCTGAAATATCAGAGGAAAGTCCAAGTGCGCTTGCGCAGACAAACACTAACACAGATGCTATCCAATACTATGGCCTACAAACATAAACACACGAAGATTACAGTTAGACCACATGCTTTTTTTGCTGGCTATGAGCAGCTTCTGTTTCAACTATGCTTCCATGTATTATTGTTAAAAGCATCCGCTTAATAAATAAATGTATTTCAGAACACCATTTCAGATTTCTAAAAGGGATAAAAGGAGGGACAGATTTCTGGCTATTCATACTCATTTTTGGAATTGAATGGTAGCTAGTTTACTTCTATATATTAAGCACTTTTCATAAAACTGACATATGGACTCCCTGCATCTTGTCTCTTTGGACTAATCTGTTATAGCACACCAATCAGAGGGCTATGCGTCACTTTGAATGAGAAGTACCTTGCTTAAGGGTACAACAGAGCTGGATTTTAATCTCAGTAACTCTCCAGTTTCTGGGTTATTCCAATTTGAGACTGAACTAGCAACCTTTGTTTTTTTGTATTGTGCTTTGTGCAGATTTACAAAACCATAGAGGCACAGAGAGAAGCAGCATGTTACTTTTGCTATGTTAGTGGGAACAAAACCATGTATTAATCTTCGGCGAGTCCCTGCACTATTTGTGCTAAAGACAATATATAAATGGTACAAATGTATACTTTTCTAAGTGATCTAATGATTTTGCTTGACAATAAAATGGAAAGAAAATAAACCCTTAGCAACTAGAGTATATTGGACTTGGAGGTAGACTCATTTTACTTTGCTCAGAGTATCCAAGCAACCATATAGCAATGGATTAACAAACCTTTAACATTGTGGTGACAGTTTTTGCACTAATACCACTCACAGTTTCTTTTAAAAATGGTAATGCAATATATTTTCCTTTTAAGAAGGATGAAAGTTTGTGTGCACATGCCAGCTGGGGCAATCACTGTGCAATAAAATTGGCTATGTATTTTCATTTGTTTTTCTTTAATTCACTTATTTATTTACTTACCACACAAACTCCCTGCAGACAGAGCAGAAGGTAGGCTGTTTGAAGAAAGTGGCTGCGAACTCGTGGTTCTTGATAAAGTGAACCTTGGCCTGTTTGATGGCTCCTCTCCTTCTGTTTAGAGTAAGAACGCTGTCTTCCTCTTTCCCAGTCACTGATGAATTGGATTCTGTGAAGCAGGTCATAACAGATTCTTTAGATATATAGTTAGATTACAAGTGGGAAATGCACACTTAAATTCAAATAAAAAAATGACCACACTGAACTGACTTAAAATGAGCTTTATTTTCACACTAGCCACATATTTGTATGAACATTTTAGGTTAATGCATAAAAACTGCTGGATGTACATAATGTACATAAAAAAACCTAAGACCTATTTTAAAAACCTATTTTATAAGAAGAAATGTGCATAATCTATGATGGAAACACATTTACTGAATAAGCTCCAATTTAATTTAATACGAATACAAGATGAGCATCAAATTAATAACTCATTACTGGTCTAACCAGCGGACCAATCAATGTATCAGAAATGTTGCTCTAGTCATCCTGAAATACTGGTGTCCAGAAAATCCAAAGCCTGCAAAGAGTTTGCAGAGCAAAAATGTAGAATACAAACTTGAACTGTGCTGAAGTGCAGGTTTATTGACACATTTGCAAAAAAGTCGGTAAAGTCATAAGGATGGAGGAGCACACGCACTCAGAAATGTGTGACACGCTGTTGTTCGCTCCCAGGCATAAAGCAAAGTACTTTAGACTGTTTTGTCTACGTGTATTTTTTGACCCCCCTTTCTCCCCAATTTGGAATGCCCAATTCCCACTACTTAGTAGGTCCTTAGCACTGTTACTCACCTCAGTTCGGGTGGTGGAGGACAAGTCTCAGTTGCCTCCGCTTCTGAGACAATCAATACGTGCATCTTATCGCATGGCTCACTGTGCATGACACCACGGAGATTCCGCACGTGGAGGCTCATACTATTCTCCGCGCTCCATGCACAACTTACCACACGCCCCATTGAGAGCGAGAACCACTAATCACGACCACAAGGAGGTTACTGCATGTGACTCTACCCTCCCTAGAAACCGTGCCTAGCTGGAGTCACTCAGCATGCCCTGGATTCGAACTCGCGATTCCAGGGGTGGTAGTCAGTGTCTTTACTCGCTGAGCTACCCAGGCCCATAGGACAAAAGGCATAGGACAAAATACATGCTTTTTGGGGCCACTGTATAAAAATTAATGTGCTTTTATTAATGGACTGCATGAAGTAAACGGGGTTCCCACTCTTTTCATGGCACAATTTTCCAGGACATTTTATGTGCCCGACAAGTGTAATATTTAAGCAAATGTTTAATTTTTTTTATTTTATATTTCTGTTTGTTTTTGACGGTAGTTTCTCACCTCCAGATAAGTAATTTGCTACATGGCCCAGTGTGATTATTAATGCCTGTAAAGCTGTGATTTAATTAAATAAATACAGTACATAGTCTGTATGTGCTGCACACTTCAAAGTGCTCCGCTCTCTGTCATCTAATACACACAGAAGTGAGCGCGTTATCCTGATAGTGTTTTTTAGTGTATGAGCAGCTTCACACATTTATTTTGAAGCACGCATCACTTGCAGATTACATATTTATTCAATTAAGTCACAGACTTTTGCAGTTTAATGATCACATTAGGACATTTCGCTATTTTAATTTTATGAATTGTGCATTTATTGTCTTGCTGCTGTTTTTGCATTGTTTTTTGTATTGCTGTGCACTAGAAGCTCCTGTCACCGAGACAAATTGGCAATAAAGCTGATTCTATTTCTGATTCTGCATTTTTTAGGTAATGGCATTTTTATGACTAGATTCCATATTTGGTTTCCGCATACTTCACGTGGTAACCGTGGTAAAGAGTTAAGTGGATTTATGGATTCAATATATTGATTAGTTATAAAGAAATTCGACTATAGTAATTACAATTTTATTACTATGTTTTTACCCCAACTCAAGTTTTAACATTAACTTGGGCCATACAGCTTTGAGAAACTAACTACATTTGTGTGATTCACTGTGAGAGAATGATGGTTCTGTTTATGCTGCCAACAGCAATTTTATAGATCACTAGCAGCGTATTTCTTGCTGAGAGCTAGTAATAAATCAACCGAGTTCTCGTAGGCTGTGAGCGAGTTTTGCTCTCTGTGTTGTCAAAGACAACAACAAATATTGTTGTAGTTCAGTAACAGTCTTTAAAATATCACTGTGGAAAACCTAACCTAGCATTCTTTACATAAATTACAGAAGTGCAGTAAAGAATTTGCTGTACGGTGCAAATTTCAATGAGGCAGAAAAAACAAAGGGAAGAAGAGAGAGAGAGAGAGAGAGAGAGAGAGAGAGAGAGAGAGAGAGAGAGAGAGAGAGAGAGAGGAAGAAGACCAAAAAAACTGCATGAAAACATGAGTAAGACAGCATGAGTAAGCAAAGACAGCACAGATTTCAGAGCTGGTATCTGAAGGTTATGATAATAGGAACAAAAGAGGAATTAGAGACTGAATTTAAAGCAACAGGGGAAAACCAGAGTGGCACAAAGAAAAGCAGTGAGAAAATGAATAATGAGCTAACATTCTGATCAGTCTATGGCAGTGGTTCTTAACCTTTTTTACTTTTAATTGATTGAAGTATTAAGTAGATTATTTAAATCTAACTTATTTTAAGTCATTTTACATCACACTGTGGCCCCTTGGAAGTTGGCTGAGTCTCCCTGAGGCCACGGAGACAATGAATGGAGAATGGCATTCAGGCATTTTAAACCATTGAAAAAACATTTCACTATGATGTGTTTGAGGCAACCTGAAAAGGATAGGATATTAAAAAGAAACCTCCCAAATAACAAACAGTGTGTAAGTGAATTAGCACTCCATTAGTCAAACTGTTCCCATTAATTTAAATAAAGTTCATGTTTTTGCTCATCACTGCCAAACATGAAGACATTATATAGTTTCTGCAGGATATCTTTTAATGAAGTAAATTTGAACCCTGTCTATGATATTTTGAAGAGATGTATCTGGAGTTTTTTTGTGTTGGATGTTAGAAAGAGTGTTCAACCTAAGTGTGTGTGTGTTTATACATGCATATGCTCACCTGGGTCTGAATCCTCTACAAAGAACTGGACAGACATCATCACCTTTCCAGAGGGCTGCAGGTCCACCCAGAACTCAACGTGGCCGTTGCCTTTTTTGCAGCGCTCTGCAATAACCGAGACCCCGACTGTGGCTTCTGACAGAGCTTCTTCAGCTGTTTTCATCAGGACCACCTCTATGACACGTCCCTCATAGATGTGCGCATCAAACGAGGATTTCCAAGCGGGATACATGGTGGGCTTCCTCTGGACCAGTGTCTTCCCTCGCTCTGGTTGAAGAAAGAAAGCAAGAAATAGTATGAGTGAGAAATATTTAAATAGATAGTTCATCCAAAAAAAGAATATATCACCCAATTAAAGTTATTCTTACAAACTAACCTGTGCTGAGTGATTCCTTCATCTTAATGGCACAGAACGGTTGTTCCGTCATAGGAGGAAGGTCTCCCAGGCTAAAATCATTGAAGGCAATCCGCAAGAACGGAGCCATGGCAAGCAATCACTTTGCTTACACACACTTACATGTAAACACAGAAAAAAGATAAAGATTAGACGTTACTGTGCATCGTTTTGAGCAATATTATAATCAAATGAGGAAAATGTCTGCAGGAAAAGTGTCATAATTTCTCATTCAACAAAAACAAATAGAAGTATAGCCCTTTAATCAAGCAGGTTCCCAAATAAATACTCTTTACTTTTTATTAATTTTATGCAAACCTCAATCAATTATAAATAGAGTATATCACATTTTAGTCTGCATCTTTAATGAGTAACGTTCATAAAAGCCATCAAGATTTCTTAAAGAAAGTTTCAGTATGATTGTTTTAACTTCCTAATATGCAAAGCCAAATCTTTCATAAATGTTTCTTTTTAGGTTTCCGCTTACATCAGTTTCACTGTGACCAACCTGATAGTTTTGTTTTCCTAATAAGCAAAATGTAGCGTGGACACTAAACTTGTTATATAACATCACAAACCATAAAGGTGAAAAACTGCACAAATTTTCAAACCCAAACCTTCAGGCAGGACCAGATTCCTGGCGGTATTACTTTATAAACAATAGCTCATAGAGCTTTAAAGGGGGTCTAGGGCAGAACTAGCCACCTCCAGTCCTTTACTTGGTTTCACAATTGAATCACTAGGATTAAGAGTTCAAATACATGGCATGCACACATGCAGACACAATGAAAAAAGAAATGAATTAAGAAACACAAATCTTGTGACAAGGGAATTTACATGACCACAGCATGCAAAAACAAGCAAAAATCAGTAAATGTTGCCCATGAATGGAAGCTTTATACAGAAATCTGTCACAATATCGGTTTTCATTCCTGGAAAACAAATAGCTGAGACTGAAGTTTCTGGCTTAGTATTTCTTTAATAAATTAACTTAATCTACTTGTTGTCATAACGATTATAATACAAAATGATTACAAAGAGGCTGGAATATATTTAAAATGTGCATTTTTGAAGCTTTCTGTGTTTGCTTTTAATGCATAACTGATCACTGAGAGCTGAAATGTGAAGCAGGTGAAGTGGGACCATTTTTGACACTGTAGATGACAGAATACTGAGAGACTAATTGAGATATATCCATTTCCAACACTGCAGTGCAGTGGCGGATTTAGGCATGGGTGGCGTGGGGCAACTTTGGGGGCGTGTTGAAGCGATTTTCGCTCAGGGTGCAAAACAATCTAGAACCGCTACTGCTGCAGCGCCACAGTTTTGGGCCAAATGCTTCAAGCCCAAAACAAGTGTTGAATGTTGAAATGGTCCAGAATGCTGATTGGTGAATGCAGCGCTCCAGCCATGCTACATTCCACAATATAATAACAACTATGTTAATATACAAGTAACTGTTTTATAAAAGCAATAAGGCACATGAGGTTGAGCAATATTCTCTCTCTCACACTATACGTACATTGGGCTCTATTTTTGTGTCCGCGCTTAACGCTGCACAATGTGCAACCACTGTGCGTTATGTCTTATCCAATTTTTGTGATCGTGCTAATTCCAAGCACAATTTTCGTGAGAGTGCAAAGTGCAAGTGACCGTGGATAGGAGTATTTGTGCTATCTGTGGGTGTATGTGCGCAAACCGTGGGTGTAATGTATGTTAAAGAAGTGGCGCAAAGAGCAATTTGCTATTTTCCTGAAAAATAGGTAATAGCTCTAAGACATTTCAGAAGCACATCTGTTTTCAGCACAGTCTAAAATTCAGTTCCTTTATTTGCAGTTTGGAGAGTCCACCAGCAGGTGTTAAGACGGTTTATGTCCAAACTCTAAAAATATAGTGGAACATCAGATTATGACCCTTATAATCACTGTTGTAGCTGTTTTATTAAAGAAAAAATAAGAGATTTGTGTTAAACTCTATAGAGGTCATGGTTTATTTTTACTCTTAATGAAATTAATTTAATAAGGTTGCTTCAACGGAAATGCGTATGGACGTGGCTGACATGAGAGTATTAAACTAAAGGTGCATCTTAAAAAAAATTCTATATTGATATTTATGCATTGTATCGATAACACTGCAATGCTGTTTACACCCCTATGCGACAGCCTGTGAAAGGGTAAATTTTTCAATGAATTATATCATAAAAGGTAGTTGGAACCACACATCTTCTCAAATGATGAGGTACAGAAATAAGTCTCTTGTTCTACATAATGATTGTGCTTATGATGTGCTATACAGTACATTGAAACATGTAAAATCTATGATATCGAGAGTGATACAGGGAAAACCATAAGGATCAAGGATAATCTGAGACCACACACACATGTTACAACAAAAAAAAATATTTTATATAAGATAATGAAACTCTGTCAAACATAAACCTCTTACACTCATATCACTTTGGAAAAAAAAAAGTTTCCCTTGAGAGAGTGGAAAAATGAGCCAATGCAGCAAGGGAGGGGATGGAGACAAAACGAAGAGGAAGAAGGAAAAAGGGAGGGATGGGTGAGGGAAGAAATAAAGCACTGAGCAGTGATGTCTATAGCATAGGGGAAGTTAAACATGCTTGCTAAAAATTCTGACTCTTTCACTGAGAACTATTCATACACTTAATTGACAGTCATACTAATGGACACCTATGACTTTACCTTGTCCACAGTGTACAGAAAACACATTACTGCAAAGTCTCATCAACAACATTAATGTCAAATGCGTCTGCCCATCTCAACAAACAGACGCACATGTATGTGTGTGTGCGTGTGTGTGTTAGTGTGTGTCTTTTGCTTGGTTTCTCTCAGTGGTCCATTAATCTGTCAAGAGAGGTCACCTCCTTCATATTCATATGGGTAACTGCTTAATTAACACACATCCCTTTGGTATTTTTGTGGTGTCGAAATGTGATAATGTTACTACTTAAACTCTACTCTCTTTTGCTGTTGAAGATGCAAAAACTGGCAACCGCCAGAATGCTATGCTAAACAAATGAAGCAATGTATTACTAGAAGATTACGTAAACGTCTCTGAGGAAAAAGATTCTAGTTTAAGAATGAGGAACTTTTCAGTTGAAACAGATCCTTCCTGAAAGGCAATACTTTATCTTTAAAAACACATTAGAATAAAGGTTAAAATTAGCAGCTAGCATTACTAAAAATAACTTAATGTTATATGTCACAAACATGCGGTTAATACATATAACTAATTTGTCTAATATTAACTAATTTGTTCAAGGGATAGTTCACCCAAAAATTTTTATTATCTTATCATTTACTCACCCTCATGCCATCGTAGATGTTATGTGTAGGACTTCTTTTCTTCTGTAGAATACAAATTAAGAATATAGAAGAATATCTCAGCTCTGTGGTTCCTCACAATGCATGTGAATGGTGGCCAGAACTCTGAAGGTCCAAATATCATAAAAGGCATAATAAAAGTAATTCATATGACTCCAGTGGTTTATTCAATGTCTTCTGAAGCGATTCAATTGAATTTGGGTAAGAATACACCAAATTCTAACAAATTTTTCAGTGTACATATTGCCATCGCAGTCTCTAGGCACAATCATGAGTTGAAGCTCGATTGCACATCCTAATGCTTGACGCATGCACAGAGCTAGATGGCGATGGTGTAATCGAGCTTGAAATCAAGATCTCCAAGGAGAATTCTGTCAAGATTTATAGTGAAATAAGAATTACATTTTGGTCTGTTTCACCCAAAACCAATTGGTTCCCTTCAGAAAGCATCGATTAAACCACTGAAGTCATATGGATTACTTTCATACCTTTATGTGATATATGGACCTTCAGAGTTCAGGAGTTATGGACCTACAGACCTGAAATATTCTTCTAAAAATCTTCAATCGTGTTCTGCAGAAAAAAGAAAGTCACACACAGGGTGTGTAAATGATGAGAGATTTTTTCATTTTTGGGTGAAGTTCACCCGGTGAACTATCCCTTTAATCAAATCATTAATAAGGTGCTGATATCAAATATGGAAGCTACTTCTTGCAGTTCTTGCAACATAATGTCTTAAAGCTTTATCAATATCAATTTGATAGTGAATAATGATTTAAAACTGCAGTTTGTAATTTTGTGCCACTAACTCCACCCAACGGAATTGCAAAAATAGACATTGTTTTCAAACAGCTCTCTGAATACGCCCCTCTTTTGCTGTTATTTGAGCAAACAGAAAGTCCCACCCTGATCTCAAACTATTGGTTGAATACATTTTGTTTTGTAGGGCCGGATGGGCAGCTCAAAACAGAGGATTTTTTATAGTGCAACAGAGAGTTTACAGTTTGA
The DNA here is from genome assembly GCF_025860055.1 of Xyrauchen texanus. Taxonomy (NCBI): domain Eukaryota; kingdom Metazoa; phylum Chordata; class Actinopteri; order Cypriniformes; family Catostomidae; genus Xyrauchen; species Xyrauchen texanus. The sequence continues at coordinate 27,630,822 of NC_068314.1, read as the reverse complement.
GAAAATTAATTGTAGAAATGGCTTAGTTATAACTGTATATATAACTTTATCAAATCCCATTTGTTCCTGGAATATCATGATGTTTGGTCACAACACGCTATGAGAACCAATGTGTTTTGATGTTATCGAAGTAGCCGCCACATTTGATTTCAGCACTTTATCAATTAATTTATTTTATTTTAGTGTGAATAACGACTAAGTTTTTTTTTTTCATCACACAAAGTGATCGCACCACTTCAGAAAACTTGGAATACAGCACATGACTCGTATCGATTACTTTAACTGTGGGTTTGTGGTTTTTTTTTGGTCCTTTTTCAAGTTTGAAAGACCTGAGTGACAATTTACTTTCATTATATGGCAAATAAATGTAAAGACTCAGGTCTCTCCTTCAATGCAAGTCTGTTGGATATTTTCGCCATTTTATCATGCACCAAGCAAAAAACTTAAAACGAAATACTTAGAAATGTAAAAACCTCTTCTCAACAAGCCCCACAATTTAATGTATAATTCATGTCCATAGCTGAAATGGTGCCTTATGCAGTTAAGTTAAATACTTAAGGTTGAGGGTTTATTTAAATTAATTGTGTGCAATCTAATATAAAAAGTATGAACAATACTAATAATGATGACTGCCTTAACAAACAGCAACACTAAAAAACATTCATATGAAGGCTGCACCTCTATTGTTTTTGGCTTGACTTGTCGTGGGTTTGTCTGTTTAATACTATTTAAATATTGAAATGCATACAGACAAACACACTCTTCTTTCTGTGCTATTAGCCTCATCTTACACTGGCTGTCTGTTCTGGTGATCTCCGCATGTGGGTGTGATTGTGTAGAAGTAATTGGTAAGAATTATGGTGTGTTGTGCTGTCCCAGTGAAAGAGACTCGCTCCACGCATGCACAAAATTACACACACTCAAAAGTCTACAAACTGCTCTCTATGAACACTGGGCTAAAATCAAGCACATATTTTACATGTTCAGATTGTCTGAGTGTAAAATAGATTAAACAGAGTGTGTTAAGAGAACTGAATTTTGTCCTTGACACAGTTTAAGAGTGTCCTCATTACGTAAAAACTGAAATGTGTGCTTTTATCTCCTGAGACAGTTACATTCAAAAAGTATTTTGATTACTGAAGAGATTACTTTGCATTTTATTGTAATATTTTTTCATTTAATATTTAGTCCTTTCAGATGGAAAAATGTATACATATAAATGATGCGATCCAAAGTGCATTTGAACAGCTGTGAAACACTTTCTTATGATGTGTTACATTCATACGAGCAGACAGAGAAGTAAGTTTGAAGAAAGTTTGGAGCAGAAGAAATATAAATAAATCCTGTGTGAGAATTGTCAGCTTCACGCTAAGCTAAAATGCTATATATATGTATTTTTTTTCTAGCCATTTTACATGCACATTTTACCAGGCATGATCATATTTTTTTATTAAGAAAATTAATGTTGGATCATAATTTCTTAGTAAGATATTTGATATTAGGGCAAAAATCTAATTCTTGATGATAATTTTGATATTGTTTTCTTGTAAAAATATCTAAAAATCCTTAAAACAAATCAATTTGATTTATCTTGTTTTAGAAACAACATTACATAAGGTATTTAGGTTTTTCAGAGAATGTATTTTTTTTAACATGTGTATTTTGTCTTACTGTACTGTAATGGAGTTTTTCTAGTCAAAACAAGTGAAAAAATCTGCCAGTGCTGAAGAAGTAATCCAAAGTATTTAGAATACATTATTGACCTTGAGTATTCTGTATTCTGTAATCTGCAGTGGAATACATTTCAAAAGTAACCCCTCCCAACCCTGTGCGTGAGAAAGATGGAGGTTTGGATTACAGGCTAATACAACATACAAAACTGTTTAATGAGGATCATGGTCCTCCTGAATGAGACGTGTGTGAGAGATTATACAAGTAAAAAATAAAGGGCCATGGCAAAAAAAGACAGTTTCTATCTTAATTTAACTAGACCCTGGCTGATAGGGCTGAAGCCCTGGATTTTTAGTTAATGTTTTTTTGTGATGAAAAATGTGTAAAGGTGTAATGTTTGTTATATCAGGGTACAAAAGCAACAAGTGGGCTGCAATTATGGCTTCAAATGTAAATGAATTCCGATCAGTGAGCCCAGTCTGCAATTGGACTTTTATCACTGATCGTGCTCAAGTTCATCAGACATGTTATGAACGCCTCGAGTGGTAGCTTTCTATTTTCTCTCACAAGGGTGCAGCTTTTCTCAGGCACAGAGGTTTTCTTATGCAAGTTTATTTCTAAATATATACAGTAATCTATAAATCTAATTTCTAATCTCCATTTGTTCACAATCCATACATCAAGTAGATTTTAATGGATGCACCAGTCAACTGGTTTGGAGCATCCCTTCTTCGCTCCCTCTGATGGACTTCCTAGGTGAAATCAGTTAGCGCATTTAAGAATTACCATCCGATATCAAATTAGCAGCCAGTTTACTGAACGGCGAACCAACCAGACTTTATTTACAATTATTCGATCACAATGAAAATTGTATGTCAGTAACAATACCTTCAGTACAATAAAACTTTAACAAAGATAAGATTTGTATGATGTACGATTCTTATGCCAAAAGCCAGGTAGCCAAGTGACTAAATATCTGGATTTATCATTATCCGTTGATAATTTGTAGTAGGGATGTGCAAGGTTACCTTTTTTACCATTCGGTTAAAGGAATGGTTTTAAGGTTTTCGTCTGGATTCGGTATGTGGGAACAAAGAATGTTTATTGTAATGGAATTTCCTTAAACGCAACTCAGAATATCACCACACTGAGCACGTCTGGGACCTGTTGGATTGGAGGGTGAGGGCTTGGGCCATTCCCCCCAGAAATGTCCGGGAACTTGCAAGTGCCTTGGTGGAAGAGTGGGGTAACATCTTACAGCAAGAACTGGCAAATCTGGTGCAGTCCATGAGGAGGAGATGCACTGCAGTACTTAATACAGCTGGTGGCCACACCAAATACTGACTGTTACTTTTGCTAATTTTGTTCAGGGACACATTATTCCATTTCTGTTAGTCACGTGTCTATGAAACTTGTTCAGTTTATATCTTAGTTGGTGAATCTTTTTACGTTCATACAAATATTTACCCATTAAGTTTGCTTAAAATAAAAGCAGTTGAAAGTGAGAGGACATTTCTTTTTTAGTTTATAAGTTCACAGCAGTTATTTTTCACTTCACTCGAGTGTGAGCCTATGTATATTGACAGGCGCTACATGTTGAAAACTCCTATACTTATGTACACCTCATTCATGAACAGAGAGCTTGCAAAAACTTCCCACAAATTCAGCTCGGTTGCATAGCCAAGTTATCTCCCTGGTTAGTGGTGTTGTATGTAAAGACCCAGACACTCATCTTTGCTGTTGTCCACCACATCACTTTGATGTTATTTTCCTTTCGATTTATTCTCAAAATATTACAACTTTTATCTCATAAGGCTTCGACTTCTCATTATTTTTACTTTATTCTCAAAATATTATGATAAATGACATTTGCATATTAAGAAATTAAATAGTTAAATTACTTTTATTTTATTGTTAGCATTAATTTCTGCACAATGAACAAAGAGACGACAAGTTGTAATTCTCGATTTGATCCGTCATTTAAATTACGTAATTAAACCACCTGACGCTTGCTTATTTAAAGTTCTGAAAAGGAGTCAGTGTTGCGCTTAATATAATTATTATTTGACAGGTAGGATGGTAATCTTTTAAGACATGGAAGGATTTTTCTTATTTTTATATAAAAAAATATGGCATGTGGGCTAAGCCCCAGATTACACTGAAGTCTAGCAACGCCCCTGCAGGTAGCACGTGACTCTAAAGACAACAAACCGACAACTGATTAAAGACAGCTTGGCAGTGCAAAGTGAGCAATATTTTACATTTCTAACTACTTTTGCCACATCGTTTATGCCTAGAAACATGACTAGTGAATCGCAACCAGTGAGACAGACCAAAAGTGTCCATCGCACGTGTACAATTGGAGCGCAAGAAAGAGTCGGTGAGAACATCTACCTCGGACAGACAGATAAATCCATTTTAAAATAGATCGCTGTGGACAGTAGGCCAGTGATAGGCTTATGTTCAATGATATGGAAATAAACCAAACAATATTTTGACTTTAAAAGCTACTTTCTGTATTGTCTAATCAATGCTTTAATCATCTGTCACAATAATGTAATGTCTTTGAATGATCTGAAATTATTATATTAATATAAATGAATTGTGATTAATTAATCAGCATGTCATGTAATTCATTTGATTACAATTTTTAATTGAATGACAGCCCTAGATGTTTGTCTTGGCAATGGATAGGCACATAAAAAGGTAGAACTTCACTAATTACAGAACAATACAAATAAACATGTAATGTCTGCAAAACATTTGTCCAGAAGTGTGGTGTATACATAATGAAATTTGGGAACAAGTTTAAGTTTACAAGAGAACCGGAAAGTTTAGAAGAAAACAGCTATGCTTCAAAAAACATCATCCAAAACCTGTTATTCCGGATAATGCAGTTGCATATTTTTTATGCACAGTCATCCTCTAAATCCAATTACACACACATATAACAGAGTTCATTAGCAGAGTATAAGACACTATGCTGCTGTTTGTACTTTGTTAATGTGAAGCACAAGAATCGCTCAAACCACCCAAAAACCATCTGTACATAGCAGTCCTCATAATTACAGTTTAGCAATTCAGTATGCAGAAGTCCAGCATTTCAACATATTCACAACTCAACTGTACTTCCATAATGTAATATTGGGTCGTGATTCCACACACCCGGCCCCTAATCAGGCTAATTAAGCCTCAGAGAGGGATAAGGGCTGACTGGAAACAGCAGTGCGAGAGAGAGAGAGAGAGAGAGAGAGAGAGAGAGAGAGAGAGAGAGAGAGATTTACGGACAGCTGTCCGACACCTTTGTGTGTTTGTCTTTTTGGTTATGTATTATTAATAATTCGTATTTCGTATTCATATTATTTATATTATCAAGCTGGTTCTTGCCTCCTCCTTTCTATTAATCCATTTACAAATATTTTTTAGAATAAAAGAATATTCATTGACAAAGAAAATGTAGGTTAATAAAGAGGGATTGGTGACGTCAGCTGAAAAGTAAAGTAAAGAGGAGGAGCAAGTGATTATGTTTTGCAAAATGATTACGGAGACAAACATTTTTCTTTTCTTTGGAATAAAGTGCACCAACATATAATTTACTGTGCTGAAAGGTTGGTGGTCCCCCATGTAAGATTAAATATGCAGAAGAATATCAGCAACATGATTTGAGTCTAGGAAAAACCCAGCCTTTCAGTTTGGAATGTTTCAACGTCATAAATTACAGGCCTTCAGCCGGAACCCCCACACAGAGTTAAATCAGGCTGTTCTGTGTACGGTTACAAGGACCATCAGACATTTCATCTTAATCTAGCCTTGCTAGATAATGCTGAAAATCGCTTTGAACTGTGGTAACGTTTGTACCTGACAAATGAATGATTATAGACTGATGGACCTCTTTAACGCTTCCCCGCCAAACACGGAATTTTCCGTGTTTTATGAAAAAACGCTTCCCCGCCAAACACAGAATTTTCCGGGTTTCCGTGTTTTAGGTGTTATACGGTAAGGAAGACCCCTCCGCATGTTTTGAAAGAGTAAGCAACTCTTTGATCAAAGAAACAGACTGCGATCGTCTCAAACATGAAGAAGTGGAGTACTGAGAAGCTCAAAATATCAGACATAAACATGCCTTTTTCTCAGCTTTTTGTCTGAAATGTTGTTTTTTGACAAAACCGACCTCTGTTCAAGTCGCAATAAAAAAAGAACAAATGAAGATAAAATAAAATAATTTTTTTTTGCCTAAAAGCAGAGGCTCAGATCTTTATTGTGATATATAGCATCTTCATATATTCATGGAAGAAAATATTCTGCGGGCCATTAAAATTTAGCGAAAATCGTCAAAAACCCTGGCGGTGGCTGGCAACTTTTTTTTAAAAACGCTGGCGGGGAAAGAGTTAAAATGTGTGTAATAGTGTTGTCACGGTACCAAAATTTCAGTAGTCGGAACCAATACCATTGAAATTTAACGGTACTCGATACCATTTTTGGTACCAAAGCAAAAACAGGTTACTAAACAACACTCTTCTATTAACAAAGTTAACAAAACATTAGCAGCAGAACTAAGAACAGAAATATGCCATTGAGCAACACTTTAATTTAAATATATTATTTTTAAATTATAACACAACTGTACAATGTATGCTTAAAGTATTTTTGAACACTTATATAAGATTTGCTTCAACTTTTGCAACTTTTAATTTAAGTTTTTACCAAGTACTAAAAAACTAAAAAAAACAAACAAGCATACAACAGAATGAATAAAAACTATTTCCAAACTAATGTGCAAAGTGCTCTCGTATTAATAAAGCTGAATAGTGCCATTTTTCTTCACGACAAGAAATCCACAGCGACATATATTAGGATTAAATAAGTCGTGAACAATTGCGTACTAATCTAGCTGCATTAAGTGTGGGATGAGCGTCCCCAAGGCAGAGTCTCTCTCAGCCGGGTGCAGTTTCAATCTCTCCCCCTTAGATCGGGACATTCGCACAACTCATTGAAGAGGTGCTTACCACACAGAGAAATGCCAGTTTCTGAGTTTAAAGTTATTAACATGACCTGTATTATTTGAACTTTAATAAAGCTATAACACATTAAATATAACTGCATTTAAGATGTAACGCATGTTTCCTTTAAAGAGCTCCGGCTCCGCTTATTCCACAATGAGACTGCTTCTGAATTGACTTTTTTTTTTCTTTTTCTTTTTTTATAATTCCTTAATACTTTGGGATCTACATAAAATGAAGCTGTGAAAGTTTAGAGTGCATCTGGACTGTGATCTGTGTAATTATTTCTCTCCTCCATCAGGCGTGAACTGCAATGTTGCTCTCGCATTCTCACAGTTTAATATGATTTCATTTTACGTTAAATGAGATCAAACTACTATTCGACAATGAAACTTTTTCTCGTAATTTTTTTATTTTCGACATTGTCGATAATGTCGACTAATCGTTTCAGCCCTAATGCAAATGATAATATGCTTTTAAACTAACCTGCTTTGGTTGCTTGAATTAATCCGGGTGTCTTGTCTTTCAGGTGCTTTATTAAGTTTGATGTGTTTCCTCCTTTCGTCAGAAAATTGCGAAAGCACCGTTTACAAATAGGTTTTTGCTCATCTATGATGTTTCCCTTTTCATTAGCCTCAAATACAAATTTCCAAACCTGGCTTTTTTTACTTTTCTTTTCGACAAGATTCAGTTGAGACTCCGCAGCACCTTTGCTTGTCGCCATCTTTTGCTTGTTGTGAGCGTTCAAAAGTTCCCGAATCTGCATGGGTCTACCCGGTACTCGGTACTCCGGTACCTTCAGAAATTCTGGTATCGTAAAAAATTGTTTGTTTCAGTACAGACTTGGTACCAGAGTACCGGTATTTTTGACAACTCTAGTGTTTAGTGATGTGCAATCACCTATAATTGATATAAATATAATCTTTAATTCTACAATCATAGTATCATTCTACTAAGAATGGTAACTATAAGGCTTAACTTGATAAAATCAATGTTGTATAACCCATGAATTAACCAGTATTATTTTGTAACCAGGGATTTTCATGTTTTGTTACCTACACGTATAACATCCATGAAAAATATTTCATGTTTAGTATGTAAGCGTTCGCTGGCATATGCAGAGAAAGCTGATGACAACAAATATCATGTCTCTTGTTCCATTCTCAAGATATAAAAGCTCATGATTAAATATGCACTATTTTTGAGCAGGAGATTTTTAAGACTTTGGAACTAGGGATAATAAATCAACTGTCGGACAGGACAGCCCAGTCGACCATGTGACTCTGAAAAGTCACTTCTGGTCGCTCTGCTGACTGCCAAGTTCCTCGCCATGTGAGGTTCCAAGGAAGCTCGGGACTGGGTGTCCCGAGAAAGCTCGTCACTCTCTACGGTTCACACATTCATGAGAAGGCCTCGCTTCAAAGCTAACCCCATAATTCATACAGACAATAACTCTTCGATCATACAGAGGTCAAAACATTGACGGAACAAACTTTCAACCAAGTGCCAAGAACCAAGCAACACAACGAACGCAAGGAAACACCACAAAGACACACAAGTACATCTCCAATATTGTGCTCAAAGTGCTGGTGTATTAATTAAATAATTTGGGCAATCCGATGTAAACTCAAAGAAGGATAAATGGTTCTTAATTTATTGTCATCAGACTCCATAAAGTTCATTTTCACTGTACTGATCATTTATTACACATTCTGTCACTCTTATCACCAACCTGTCTCATGTATATATATGTGTTAGATTAGATTTATGTTTAGAATAGTAATAAAGTTTGTCTGTGTTCAAAGACGTTGTGACTGTGGTATATTTTGATAAATAATCTCATCCCTGTTTCTAGAAGATTTCGCTTCAAAGCTGTACCTAAATAAGTGTGATTATTATTTTCAATACGCCATGACAATAATATCACTTCAATAAGTGAACTAATCATAATTCACTTATTAAAGCTAATTCCTTACAGTAGAAATTGTGAGCTGATACAACTAGGCATTGTATTACGATCTAATTTATAATGGTTGTCGAACGTGACTAATTCCGTTATACATTTCATTACTTAATAAGGTACCATAAGGACAGTTTAATTTAGTTCATAGCTCATATAATTCAAGACCCTAAATTCCCTTCTAAATTTAGCATACCAAATATCCTACATATAATGGTGTGAGAATGAGGGCAATTTAAAGTTCCCTCCTAAATATCGCATATCAAATAATGGTGGAAAATGAGGGCAATTTAAAGTTCCCTCCTAAATGTTGCATACCAAATATCCTACACCCACTAACTTAGTTATCTTAATCTTAATACAGATTTTTGCGAAACGCTGTAATGCAATGTAGTCTTTTGCCTATGTCGGAGAGGCGGCTCCATCTCACTGAATTAGACCCTAATTCGACGGTGAAACTCGGGGATTCAGAATTACCGCCGACAACATGGACTCAGAAGCGTTGTGCATCTGTGGCTACCTTATTTGGATGACTGGTTGCTTTGTGCCCCCACAAGGCATCAAGCTTTCCATGACACCAGACTGCTTTTGGAGCATTTGCAAAAACTAGGTCTCACTGTTAACAAGGCAAAGTGTTGCTTGATTTTGGTGCAATTGATTACTTTCTTTGGAATGACTCTGGACTCTCATGCAATGTCTGCCACTCTGCTCGGGCCGACAATATTCTGCAGCTCCTAGCTCATTTCTGGCTGGGAATGATGTTGCC